>NC_056737.1:1822304594-1822397094 GCF_019279795.1 Protopterus annectens
TGAAATACGGCTTCCTCTGCTAAAAGTCTAAACATAAAAAAATATTCTTCTAGCAACCCTAAACACACGTAGTATCTGTAACAAAACCACATAATTTCATGCTTAGTTAAGTCAGTACACCACAGATATCCTAGTAATCACTGAAATTTGGATAAAACCCCATATCCATGATACTGAAATAACACCTCCAGGCTATAATATGCTCAGAAAAGACAGAACCAACAGAAAAGGTGGTGGGGTAGCCTTAATCTATCCCAACTCCATCACAATCTCACCTTTCCCTAAAGAAATACCAACTTTTAACAATGCTGAAATTCTAATTGGAACCGCACAAATTAACAAAACAACTATGCATTGTTGGTCTATATATACCTCCTGGGCAAAACAACCAAACTATGGGAAATATCCTCTCTTGGATGTCTGAAAACATCAGTAATGAGATTGTAATTATGGCAGATATCAACATTAACTGCCAGGATCTGATGTTTGACTCCCCTACTAATAGCATAAACTTCTGTGGTTATACCCAACTCATTACCAGTGCCACCCATATGCATAACAGCAATACCTTAGGTGCAACGCTCGACTAGATACTTGTTTCTAAACCAGACAAATACTCTACTCCCCAAACTCTACCCAGTACTCTTAGTGACAACCTACCTGTATTCATATATAGGTCCACACCACAAACTATAAGAACCCACACGTACAAAACTACAAGAAATATTAGAAACTTTGACCAGCAAAAGGTTAACAAAATCCTAAAACACAGTAACTGAAACCCACTTAAAACACTACCACTAGAAGATGCCCTTGAATATTTCAACAATATATTTCTAAGCACCCTCGACAGCCTAGCCCCCCTCCGTACCAAAAGAATAAAAACTACCCATGCTCCCTGGCTAACAAAAAATACCAAACAACTTCTACAAGATAGAGATAAAGCATGGAATGAATGGCACAATAACAAATCTGATGCCAACTTAATCAAATATAAATAGCTACATAATAAAGCAAAAAAAAAAATAGTGAACTTAGATAAAAAACACACTTTTCCAATCCATTGGCATACCACAAAAACAACCCAAAACAATTTTAGAAACACATCTCAAACCTTCTTACCCCAGGTTCTAAACAAACTCCATCACCATACCCTGACAAAACCACCTCAGTGATAGCCAACCTGTTTAACTCTCACTTTATAAACAGCATCAGCAAACTATTAACAAATCCCACCTCCACAACTACCTCAAGCCCCATCTCTGATCCCCCTCTACCTTTATCTCAAGACTCCTTAACAAACAAAAAAACCCTTTACATTCCCAACAAACCAGTACTACATCTTCTATCCCCTTTCCTCTTAAGCCTGTTCCTACCTCTCTCATTCAAAACCTACTTCAAAAACTAAAACCATGCTCCCACTCCTCTCATAACCTCCCCCCTGAATACTTAAAACTTGCTGCAGAAGCCATAGCATATCCTGTCAGTATCCTTATAAATCACTATACAGCAGAGTCCATTGTCCCCAACCTCTGGAAAAAGTCTATCATCAGCCCTTTACATAAAGGGCAATTCCAATGAATTATCCATTTATCAACCAATCTCCATCCTCTCTCTTCTTTCCAAACTCCTGGAAAAATGCATACATAAGCAACTATTGTACCACCTCATCCAAAACAGGCTAATTACCCCAATCCAACATGGTATTCACCCATCACACAGCAGCGCCACTGCCCTAATCTCCTTCATGGACACTGTGTCCAAATCCATTGACAATGGTAATATCACTTCTGTCTTACTACTAGACCTATCAAAGGCATTTAACAGAGTGCCCCACAACAAACTTCTTCATCAGCTATTCATTATAGGCTGCATCCTACCATCCCTCCAATGGTTTGCAAGCTACTTATCCAATCACAAACAGTGCGTGAAATGGCAAAATAAATTATCCCAATATCAAACCACCATAAATGGGGTACCACAAGGGTCCATACTTGGACTCTTACTCTTCAATGTTTTCACCAACAACCTTCATACCTCAACACACCTTAGCTCCATTATCCAATACACAGATGACATTACCAAAAGTAACATACAACAACTCCAGCAACTCACCCAAGCCACCTTCACCTCAATAGAGATATGGCTGAGGGAAGCCCAGCTACTTTTAAATCCTAAAAAAAAAAAAAGAAATCCTGCCTTTCTCAACAAAACCAATCTCATCTCAATCTCAATATCACTTCTGTCTTACTACTAGACCTTTCAAAAGCATTTAACAGAGTGTCCCACAACAAACTTCTTCATCAGCTATTCATTATAGGCTGCATCCTACCATCCCTCCAATGGTTTGCAAGCTACTTATCCAACCACAAACAGTGTGTCAAATGGCAAAATAAATTATCCCAATATCAAACCACCATAAATGGGGTACCACAAGGGTCCATACTTGGACTCTTACTCTTCAATGTTTTCACCAACAACCTTCATAACTACAAAACCAATCTCATCTGCCTTTAAAATATTCTCACAGGCTAACACAGAAATTGAAACAGTTCCCACAGCTAAGCTTCTAGGTGTAACAATAGATAAACTAACTTTCAAACACCACATTTGCAATAGAATTAAAAAACACACATCAAACTAGGAATATTCTACAGACAAAAAACGTTCTTGGATAGCTCCACCAGAAAAACCCTCAACAACACCTGTTTGCTTCCCTCACTCTTATATGCAGCCCCCTTATACATCAATTTACAATCTTCTCTTAAAAACAAGCTCCAATCCTGCTACCATAAAATTTCCAAATTCACCACAGGTTACCCCTACCATTCCCACCACTGCCTAGCTCTGAAACAACTAAACTGGCTCAAACTCACACAACACCTAAGCCTAGTACATCTGTCTTATGCACAAAAAATTATATATACACCCAATAGCTGTCCAGCCCTCAAATCTGTCCTAAAACCCTACATAACTATAAGAGCCCTCCGCTCTGAAAACAAACAACTCCTAACAGTCTGCATTCCAAACATAAGAGCTGGACTACCGTTAAGAGCTTTAACAACTTCAAACATACCTCTCAACCTCTTAGCAAAAAAAAATCTGGACAAAGCCTAACAGAATGGTGGGACAAAGGCCCAAAATAGGGACATATTTTAAATATTGCTCTTATAAACTTAGAAAGTTGCTACAATAACAGGATTTTTCTTAGCATGCATTTTCCTGAAGCATATGAGGTCTGAAAGGCAAATGCAGGTCATTATCAAGTGACTTCAATCCTCAAATTATCCCATTCATTTGCCAGAAAATCACAAATTTTATGAGGAACAGATCAAAAATATGAGGCAAAAATTGAAAATTCTGCGAAAATCTGTACAGTTGAGAGGTATGAGTTCAAACACACCCTAAAAACATTTTCAATATCATCAGCCCTGCCCCTGCTCTTTCCCTAACACGTGAACTCCACTCTCTAGGGGCTTTCCTTTCTATCCCTAAAACAGGAATTTCATCTACTAACCACTAGCATATTGGACTAACAGACTTTCCATATTTCTACACCTTTAACTTTCCCATCCTTCTAAGAAACTACTTGAATCTTCATTCTTTACCTTACTCCTTCCTGATGTATATAAAAAAAAAGTTTACAATCTACCACTTCACTTTAATTTAGTACATGTTTTATTATTTGACTTACCTCTTTGTACTTATTTTGCATTTATTATTGCATATACCTCTCTGTACTTATTTACTATTCAATTATTATTAATGTGTGTTTTAATACTTGTTTTTTATCTTGTTCATGTAAATTGTCTTAACTTTCATGTATCATTTGGAGCTTTTCTCCCTGGGCCTCCACTGAAAATGGGTTCCTGACTCAGTCTGACTTACTGGTAAACAAATGTTAAATAAATATATATGTGTGTGTGTGTGTGTGTGTGTGTGTGTGTGTGTGTGTGTGTGTGTGTGTGTGTGTGTATATATATATATATATATATATATATATATATATATATATATATATATATATATATATATATATATATATATATATATATATATATATATATATATATATATATATATATATATCTATATATATATATATATATATATATATATATATATATATATATATATATATATATGCATGTGTGTGTCCCCTTCACATGGTCGACATTTCAGAATGTCGAAAACCTTATGGCTGAGACCATATGATCGACATTCGAAATGTCGACCACGTGGAATCGGCATCTCCATACAGTGCGGAATGGAAAGATTTCCATCTTCCACACTGTAATGTGATCTCGGAGTTGGTATATTTAAGTTCCAAGGGTGTGGGGGCATAGCCCCCCTGCTAGCAGCGTGAAGGTAAGTTTTTGTTGTTTATTGTGTTTTTTTTTTTTTATCGCATGGCCGACATTTTGAATGTCGATCATATGGTCTCACACATGTGGTCTTCGACATTCTGAAATGTCGACCATGTGAAGTAGATCCATGTGTATGTGTGTGTGTGTGTGTATATATATATATATATATATATATATATATATATATATATATATATATATATATATATATATACATATATATATTAGATATAGATATATAAATATTATACATACCAATGAGTCTACCTGATATTATCGAATTCTCACACGAAAATTACTTTCACAAGAAAAGTGCATCAAAAACTTAATTTAACGAACACCCGGATCACCGAAGTTGTACTCTGGCAAACTAACCACTTGGACACCACGTCGAACATTGCCCTTTTCCCCTGTATGGTGCAATCTTGGAGTTGGTATATTTAGTTGGAGAGTCTAGAGGGTGAAGTCCCCCACTTGAGTGGGTTTGATTTGCTTTGTTTTGTTTTGTTTTTGTTTTTTCATGGTGACCAAGTGGTTAGTTTCCCGGAGTACAACTTCGGTAATCCGGGTGTTAGTTAAAAAGTTTTTGGCAAAGTCATCTCATGATTGTAATTTTCAGGTAAGTGAGAATTTGAAAATATAAAATAGACCCATACAAACATGTGAACACATCTCTGTCAAACTGAGTCAATCAATTGCAAGGTCAACTGATTGTAAGGATTACTTGCTTTCATACATAGACTGCTTCAGACCTCCTCCCTCAAAAAATAAAACACTTTTGACTGGTATCCTCTTGAGAGTTTGCTATGATCGAGTAAAAAAATTCTGACCACAGGTATGAAATTCAACTTGTTTTGACAATTTGACACTCAATTGTTTTCATGTACTCAGACTCTTCCTACCCAGACTAACCAACTTCTCACTTGGTATCACTCTAATATTTAATTTTGTTTTTATTTATTTTAATTATGTTGATTACTGAGGTAGTACCATGATCACATAGACAATTTGCAAGCACAGGATGAATAATTTCACAAATAAACAGAACAAATTCATGAACATAGAATAATCAGAGAAGGGTAGAGAATCCCATAGACATTCATCAAGAGGAAGAAATTCTGGCCACAGAAAAGTATTTTGCTTGTTTGTAAGCACACACACACACAGACACGCACACACAGACACACAGACACACAGACACACACAGACACACACAGACACACACACACACAGACACACACACACACAGACACACACACACACACACACACACACACACACACACACACACACACACACACACACACACACACACACACACACACACACCTATGCCAAGTCAATCATTGTTTAACACTAATCAAGTTATTGCTAGGATAAATTGCACTGGGCTCATGTGATTGATAGGATGATAGGGTCATAGGACATACAAGGCAACCAAGCTGCTGTTAGGCCATTTACACCTTGTCAGTACCCACCCTTAGGTCTTCACATGGTCGACATTTCAGAACCATACCACAAGTGAATTTATAAATGCCCATCCAGTTTGTCTAGCTCCTTTTCAAAGGCAGACAGTTTGTCACACTGCTTAACTTGGAGAGAGTTTTCCAGAAAAGGGGTAGGTGCTGCATGTCAAATCTATCACTCATTCGTCTTATTTATTTGTTGGAGTATATTTAGATCTCTGGCCCTAGTGTTGGTTCTACAGTTTGAATTACTGAGGTATAAGTTCTTAGACTACTGGATCCCTTATAACCCCATTAGGATGACACAAATCACCCCTAAGGAATCTATATGAAATTGAGTTTAGGGACAAAGCCTCTATTCTTTCTCAGTACTTCAACTGCATATAATATATTGGTGGTGCAGGTCCCCCAGTTAATCACTGAGTAGTTAAAATCACCTAGGATAACAGCATTCCAACTTCATCAAGAATATGTAGGAATGCTGTGTGATTTTCTGGAGACATGTAGGGGTTCTGTAGCATGCTATGATGGGATAGATAATCTTATTTAGTGTGATTAATCTCTATGAGCTCAACTTGAGGGTCTCTAGGTATCTTTCTCAAGGTAACAAATATGGATACTCTACCACAGTTTCCATCAGATCTAAATGACTGGTAAGCACAAAGCTCAGATATTGAGGGAGTACTCTCCATGCATTTAAACCAGGTGTCCACAGCAACACATATGTGGACATGCTTCAATTGTAGGAGGGCACCAAGGTCTGGCAGTTTGTTGTTTAGACTTCTAGCATTAAGTATAGCCACCTTAATATGATCCAGTGGTTGATTTGTTTTGGAAGTTAGATTGTGAGATCCATCAGCTGGACCTTGCCTAAAAACAAATCACAATAGTGACAGCAACAACTTTCACCAGTATGCATACGCTTTGGAATGATAGGTGCAAACTATTCTTGGCAAAGCAAGCATGGCTGTCAAGCATCTCATCCTATGCTGACATATACTAGATCCACTTAGAATGACACCCAATGTTTATCCAATTGTTAAAGCAAATCATCTTCTTTGAAACCTCGGCATAATTTTTGGTGATGCAAAGACTTTGCTTAAAATGGCTTCTTTCCAGCATTTGTGACATGCATTGAGAGCTTACTCATGTCTCTTTCTGTATACCTCAGGGTTCTGCTTGTCAGGTCATTTACTCCAACATGGGCCACCACTATGGCATAATCACATTTGTCTGGTTTAAGGATCCCAAGGACCCTTGTAACATTAACAATTTTGGCCTCTGAGAGACAGCTCACTGTCAGCCTAATTTTGTCCTGTCCTGCGAGTGTAGAATTCATGTGATTATTTATGGACTTACCAATCACTAGCACATTTCTATTTGTGTTTGAACAAATATGACCCACACTTGACTGTAATTAACTTATCTACTCCTCCTCTCCAAAAAGATTAAAGGAATACTCATCAGTGACAGCATTATCTTGGTAACTATAGACGTGGAAGCACTGCATACAGGGCATCTATATCAATGCTGCACACAGGCCACCACTGAATCATATCTAAAAGACAGGGCAGTCCTCCCTGGAGAGACTGAGATATGGGGTAAGCTCTCAGATATCTTCCTCAGTGACAACTATTTCACTTTCCATGGAGAGTTCTACAGACAAATCACCATGGTTGCAGCTATGTCACTCAGATTAGCTAATGCAGCTGTTGGGAAATGGGAGGATCCAGTGCTCCAAACTAGGTACATGGATTCCATCAAATGTTACCTATGTTTTTAGATGACATTTTTATCATAAGGCAAGGAAAAGAATCCATCTTGAAAGAATTTTTTGAATTCATTAGTCTATCCACTAACTTCCTAAAATTCATGTGTTACTACATCAGAACAACAATTAACTTC
Organism: Protopterus annectens; assembly: GCF_019279795.1. NCBI lineage: Eukaryota > Metazoa > Chordata > Ceratodontiformes > Protopteridae > Protopterus > Protopterus annectens. Next base: position 1,822,312,333 of record NC_056737.1, read on the forward strand.
CTGGACTTTATCATAACTAAAGATCTGGAGAAGAGTACCCTAATTAACAATCTATTTTACAAATTAGATCCAGTAAACATACTGCTACACAATAGTAGCCTGCATCCTCAAATCACAAAAAAGAACATTGTGAAGTCCAAGAAGATGGCGATGGTTTCAAAAAAAATTAAAAGCTTTTCCAACAATCTAATGAAATCTAATGAAATTACAAAGTGACTTCCTTGTCAGGGGCTATGGGGAAAATTGTTTCCCAACATCCTGGAGCCAATTAGAGCTCTTAAGCAACAGAACAACCCAAGCCTGAATCAGCCCCAAGGTAGAATTGCTAAGGGATTTAGACACAGATACACAGACAAAAATTATGAAAAGAGGAAAAGGAGGATGTCTTTAACCTTCACCACTGACTACAAAGAAATACATAAAGTAAATACAGACAACTGAGTCATCATTTCTGAGAACAAACAGCTACAAAACATACTTGAACTCACATCCTCTTTTGTTTTCAGAAGAGCAAAGAATGTGAAAGACTAGATTGAGAGCAAAGGTAAAACCATGAAGGAAACCAGTGAGGCTTTCAAATGCATACCTTTTGTGAATACTTAAGTGACTCTGATCATTTATATTATCCCAACTCTGGTAAGACTTACTTAAGTTACAAGAGTAGGTGCAACTGTAACACTCAGGTTGTCATATACAGGGCCCAATGTGGCTCTTGCTGAAGTTTCTATGTGAACAAAATTATTGAATGAAATTCAGAATGACCCATCATTTATTAGACATAAGACTTAAAGTGCTCAAAAATCCGCTGACAAAGCACAACTTGGAAAACCCTGGACATGACAGATTCAGCTTTTATGTATTGAATAAACTATATATGGAGCCTCTCGAAGGCAACAGGAATACCATCTTAGAGAAGATGGAGCTCCTCTGGACCATAAAGTTAAATGCTTGCAAACCACCTGGACTCAATACTTGCATTTCTGTAAAGTGTTCTAATGCTAAGAAAGGTAAATTACAGCCCATTTTATTAATTCTGGTTTGAGAGATCTGAAGTTGCCTCAACTGAATGGCTTTTTACCATGATCAGTATATTTCTGCAATAGTGGAATGGATTTTTACCACTATCACTATATTTTTGCAATAGTATGTTTGAAGTCAGTAATAATTTTAATTTTCATGAGCCCCATACAAATCGGCACAGTAAAGCAAGCCAAATCATTCTGCACATACATAAAAAGGTCTAATAAAAAGGCAGACATTTAAGCATGCACATTACTATATTGATTTCTTAGATGGATCTGAAGAAGCCACATGGCAAAAGTGTTTTAAAATGTTAAAATGTTAGGGAATCCTTGGTCATTCAAACTGGATATTTTGTTCAATTAAATTAGTAACTCATACTTCTGTTTAAACAGGGAAAAAGGAATTATCCTGCTCAAACAGACTTAGCTGTTGTTGGATTTATCTTGTATGTAGTTAACTGATACTATTGCATAACACAAGTACTGCAAGAGAATGGGGGAGGATTAGCCAGAGTGGATAGCTCACCCCATTGACAGACACTTGGTCATATTCAAATTAGGTGAATTTTACCTCCATCAATCAAAACACACTCCCACACCTAGCTATTCTGACCTCTCTTCTCACAAAGCTCTTATAACCAGGGCACAGCTTTCGGTAAAACCATTAAAATTTAACTGCAAGAATGTTCATCCATCTGTGAAGACTAAAAGAAGCAATTTTCCTTAAAAATGTACCAGTTGCCTTGCCTTATTCCTCTGGACAGGAAGGATGGATAAGCTAATTACAGTTGGCTGTAGGTCAGATTTGTTCATACCACAAACTACGTTTTGCAATGTTAAAATGAGCAGATAAAGTGAAAGAAATAATAAGAAAGCAATTAGATTTCTAGCCAATAATGCCACCCCCTCAGAAATAGAAGCAAATTATTCCATGACACTAAATAATCATTACTGCTCTCAGCAAGTTTACACCCTAACTGGAAAACCAATTGAAACTGTAATTTAAATTAAGATTAAATATAAAATAGGAAAAAGAGTGGAAAATTGCTGGGAAAACTTTGTATTTAACTAACTAGGAATGTTATCTAACATATTAACAGAGAGGAACACTCAGTGTAACAAAATGGAGGACCTATTAATCACACAAACATTCAACTGTAAAATGAATAATACCAGTGAAACTGTAATTTAATTTTAAAAAGTGATAAAAAAGTGTAAACTAAGCGAGAACACTTTGATTAGCTAAAGGAAACTGCAGTCTAATTCTCTATCAGCCAGGTGACTGACACAAAGTTAGCAATTTTAACCAAACAAGCTGCAAAAAAAGTTATAAAATTCAGTAAAATAAAATAATAAAGTACATAAAACACCAAAACAACAATAAGAACAAAAATAAACAAGTACATCCCTGATTTGTTTGTAAGGTATAAACCTGGAAATGCCAGAAAAAACTCTCTCATCACATGTGATTCCAGCTCAGCTTTCCTGAAGCCTTGAGAAAATATATCAGGCAAATGGCTACAAACTGTTAAGCTAAGAAGATCAGTTGCTTTCGGACCCCTAAAATAACAACAACTAGGTATATCCCTCATATTTCACTGTGATGAAGCAAAACACATTCAGGACTCAGCAAAGTATTTCAGCCAACTTCATCACAAATGCGGGTGCAATTGTGTGTATGTGTACACACACACGCGCACACACACACACACACACACACACACACACACACACACACACACACACACACACACACACACACACACACACACACACACACACACACATGCACACAAAGACATTCCTCTTTACAAGTCAAATCAAGGATCAGATGCTTTCATACATTGACTGCCTCCTCCATAAAGGAGCCATTATTGACTGGATACTTTTTTTACTCTTGATTGTGATCAAGTGAAAAATGCCTGTCTCACATGTGCAAGCAAGCAGACTCAGTACCCCTGACTAAAAAAAATGTTAATTTTCTAGCTACGATCAGATTCTTATGGAAAGTTATTATGTCTCATGTTTATTCTTCACAAAATTCATACTAATGTGTAGTTTCTTCACATATGAGTCAAATAAAATGTTTATAATAGTTTTATGTCAAAAGAAAACTGAAAAGCAGATGTATGATTATGCAAGATATAGTTTCACAAAAGTAGTAGCTTTATATTTCTGCCATGGTGGTGCAGCGGTTAGCATTGTTGCCTCACAGCAAGAGGTTCTCCCGTTCGATTCTCGGCTGGAGCGCCTTCTGTGTGGAGTCTGAATGTCCTCCCCATGGTCGAGTGATGCTAAAGACATGTAGGTAGGTGCAAGCATGAATGGGTGTGCCTTCATTGAAGGCTGGGCATCGGGCTGGCAACTCGGCACCGTAAAATCCACTGCCAATCATGAGCAGACTGCAGTTCCGCTGTGGTGACCCCTATCCGGGAAAAGCCGAAAGACATGTAATAGCTTTATATTTCTAGTGTCTTACAATTACATTCTCTCTCTGTAGTGTACTGACATATAACTGAAGGCAAAGTAAGTCCTGAAGAAGTTAACGGATGTTATGTTTAAAAGTTAGTAATTGGTGTCAGGTATCTGTGGAAACCAGATTAATTAACAGTACGCTCTGGCCTTCTCAGGCTGGGGGATAAGTCTTCGTAAGGATGTTGCAAAGCTGAAGGCCAATAAATCTTAAGCACAGGTGGTCTATGTTTTAAAACGGCATATTTGTGAAGTATTCATGTGAAGCTCTAAACGAGAATCACAAGGACATGAAATATTTAAAAATGTAATGATTTGCTAAAGGCAATGAACGTCAAAGTTCTGAATACATGAAATTGATAAGAAAAAGTAGGATAAGTTAAGGTTTTTGTTTATTCTTTGAGACCGATCTGAAAATTTTAGAAGGTAGTCTCCCAGCACTGTTTGTGATATAAACAAGTACTTTGCACATCCTGAAGTGTTATTCTTGACTGAGACTGAAAGGTAAAATTCTTTATTTATTTCAGAACTTTAACAGTGATTTTCAGAATCAGTCACTTTCCGATGCAGCACTCTCCCCCAATTTCCAAATAACCACTTTCTGACTGGGTTCACATCCGATATTTGACTATTATCATTATCTGGTTTCCTAATAGGAGATGCTCTTGAAAATGTCCACTAAATTATCTTTTGTCTTAGCATTTTTAATAGGAAAACACACAGGAGAAACACATATGACAACTGGACTTACTATGATAAACTCTCTGCAAATGAAGAAAGATGACTAGCTAAATACCAGCATCAGTAAAGGAAGGCCATGGACTAGACAAGACCTGCTACTATGTTACAGGGAAGTGAGAGAAATGTCATGTTAATGAGTAGACTGATATTTCACTTCTAGGGTTTTATATATTTTGTGAGTTTAGGATATTGAAGTCCTTAACCTTCAGAACCCATCACTGTCAATTTCTAAGGAAACTACGATGGTTAGAACTTCCCAGCTACTCACTTACCACCAGCTAGTCATTGCCTTTAATATTGTTAGACATCCTGAAAAAAAACAGCACTTAGCCAGTTACTTTCTCCATACAGAACTAATTGTCCTCTCCGATCTACTGAGAAATTCCTCCTCTGCATCTCTAAAGCTAACAACTCAGGGAAAGCTCTTTTTTTCTTATGCCATAGCTAGATCCTGGAATAACCTCCCACCTTCTCTGACCTCTGCCCCCACTAACACACATTTCAAAAATGCTCTCAAATCACATCTTATGAATACATGGTTATCTGCATGCATCACAGGAATCTCACGATCTCAGCACACTTTACACCTTCCTTCCTGCTATCTCTACTGTATATATGCTACAGTTAGGTATCTTACTGTCAACTTGAAATTGTATAATATGTTATGTCTAATCATATGATTTTTTATTCTTTTATCCTATCTCACTAATCCAATGTTAAAGCTTGATGTATGAGAATCTCTATCTTTGTAAATTTACTCATTTACTGCTCATGTATTGTTTATTGTTTAGACTGGATTGTATGAGACTTTTTATGTCTGTAGTTAAGTCAATTATCACTGTTATATTATTGTTTGTATTACCATGTTAATGTTAACCTAACTGTGGAGCATTTCTCCCCGGGCCTCCATTGTAAATGGACCTGTGTCCAGTCGGGTTATCCTGGTAAACAAATGTAAAATAAACAAATAAATAAAGAAATTGTTCTGAGAAAGTGGAAAGCTTTTTTTTTCAAACCATAGATTTACAATTTCAGGTTAACTTGTTGCCCTTGACAAAGGAGATAAATACTCTTTAGAAACCACAACATTCTGCTGAATTGTTTAACCAGTTTATGCATCCATGCATTTATCATTTGTCAGTGCAATACTAAGTAATACTACAACACATGAAACAGTGACTGCTGAAAGTCTGTCATTATTGACTAGAGAATCAGTGCATAACAGCCAGTGTTTACTGGCTATCACCAGTACTTTGTTTTACAGTTTCAGTCATTCATTCATTCATTCAAAATAATACTGAAAATAAATATTTACAAAAATGTATGCATCTCAAAATGCAGAAGTATGAACTCCAGTCATAACTAGCTTGTTCAAGATATGGATGTCTAGAAATTCACCTCGAGAAGATTGAGAGGTGACTCTTAATAACCATGTCAGGAACACATAATAAGTAGGGTAATGACTGGAGAGACCTAATCATAATTTTTTGTAGTACATAAAGCTTAACCTGCATGTACAATACTTAAAGAAAAATAGTGTAGGAGCACTGCAAGAACAAGAACTTGATACTTTTCTTACTCCAAGCTAAGCGCTGTTTAAAAAAGTAACATTTAACTAAGTAGAAAAATATGCAATTCTAAGTGACAGAGAGAGAGAGAGAGAGTGTGTGTGTGTGTGTGTGTGTGTGTGTGTGTGTGTGTGTGTGTGTGTGTGTGTGTGTGTGTGTGTGTGTGTGTGTGTGCGTGTGAAAGACAGCGAGCAATTAAGACAGAGGGAGAGCATATATCTCTCAACTTATTTGCTCAAGAATTCAGATCTGAAAAGAATTTTCATCAGCATGCATTAACTGAACAATAAGAACTATGAAACTACAATGTGTAGTTTTATTGACTAACTTTAATCCTCAGCGATTAACTAGAAAATACAATTTATTGAGAGCAGGAGCAACAATATGAGGCAAGTCAGAGATGCTCTGCAAAATCAGGAACAGCTAGGGGTGCAATGTTTTACATTGCATGATTTTTTTTTTCATTCATTTGATCACAGAGGCAGGTGACATCTATTCCATCAAGAAACTAGTTGTAATTGTCAGGCACATATGTGTGTGTACATGTGTGTAAACTGCTTCCTCCAACAACAATTACATATGTTACATCAACTTTGAAACATTAAGCAGAGGGACTATTTTACATAAAAAATTCAAAAAAAGCATGTTACTGAAAAACTAAATGCGAAACAATTTAATAGATAGCCCATTATCTAAACACAATAATGCTGCCCCCAGGTAGGTGTTACTGGGGCAATAGCACCCTTCTCGAGGCCCTCTGCCTGTCCTGTTAGGCATTATTGTTTTCTTAAACGCTTCATTCAGCTGCTGAATGAAGTGTTCAGCATGTTTTAAACCTCTTTGCACTTCCTGACTCTCGGCTGTGGTGGCCACTGACCACTGTTATTGCTCTAGCATGACAGAAGAGCTTAAGAGTGGGGTTCTTAAAAAATGGTTAAGGATCTTCTTCTCATAGAAACATGCTTAGTGAGCCAGTCTTATCCCCAGTTTCAGAGATCTTATGTACTCCATGCATTACAATATTATTAGAGTCCATAATTTTATCAGCCAGCTTATTCAAATGAAGCCGAGTGAACCCAGCTATTAAAATTCTCAATAATTTTCAATTCTTGGAAGACAGCTTACTAATAGTCCAACATGTTAATTACTACACTTTCAAAATGACAGGCAAGCAAATCATAGGAATTAAGCTGAGTGTTGGGGGTGGCATCCTTCACTCTCCTCTGCTACTTATTTTATAATTATATACCTATTCCATGATCATTGAGAAAGTTCTATACATGGGATTATTACTTTTTAACTGTGACAACCCTCTTTAGTTTCTCATTTAACAATTAAAGAGATACTCATCAAGAGAAACTCAAGTGGCTGCTTCTTGCAGAGTTGTACCCAGTTTTAATGAATAGCTCCTCATTATTACTAAAGCTACAAAACATCAAGAATAAAATGCATTCTTTCATTATCTGGTACTCACTCTGTTATTTGGGGTCATGAGTGAGCTGCAGCCTACCATGTGTTACAGAATCCAATTTATACATACTAGTGTATATTTTGAATTCAGCACTCACCCATGAAAACTGCCCTCTTTTTGTTACAGTCCAAGAAGATATCTCTGCCTACTTTACAGATTGTTAGACTGTCTACTGATGACATTAAATCCAAGTTTAACTACAGCTATATCTCCTCCAGATAGAAAATGATATCTGCTCCTTGCTTGGCACCTGCTATCCTCCAAGGGCATCTGAAAACATGGGCCAGGTATATTATAATGAAGATATGGCCCAGATATAAACTAAAAAAACTAAGTCCACAAATGAATCCACCATTTAAGTGAAGTCTGTTTTCTCCTAGATGTTGTGCACAGCTTTAATATAGATTCTGGACATCTTAATTTAGGTTGCAAATCACTTGTATGGATATACAGTTAGAGGCCGTTATGGTATGAATAGTTGCCTCCAGATGTGACTGAAAAGTACTGCCCAGTGTCATACAAATTCCATTGAAAGTGAGTCGATTAAATAATGGTTCTGGCTTTAATACATTAAATTTACTAGATGAATATGCCTATAATACTATATCATAATGAAAAAGGCACCAATGCTCAAGAAGATGGTGACACAATGCAGTTCATTCTGGGATACCATATGACTCACATATTACCATATTACTTGTGCTTTGTTATCTGTTCAAGACAAGGCTACTTTATACTTCCTAATATATATATATTTCCACTGAACAATGTGTGGCACGTAAATATCAGTTCTAATTTCAGAATGTAACATAGTATAGATCTATTCACTCTAAAAATAAACAATGATTTGGTGTCTGTGCTTCACCAAATAACCACAGTGAACCCACATAGATCAAAGGGAAAAACATGGGACAATTCCAAATAACTTTTTCAAAATGTCTATGTCTACGAAATAGTTCAGGATGTCTACATGGCTGAATTTGAACTAAATATGTAAAAGTTTATAAAATGCAAAATATTGTGAAGACAAAAAAGTGGACATGGGTTCTCTCTTTTTTTAATTTCTCCAAGTCTTTTGGGTTTCTAACAGTATGATGGGAGTAGACCCCATTCCTAAGTCAAAGTATGATTAAAGTTCATAAAATTAGTATTGTTTCAGTCTTTGATTTTAGCCAAAAGTGATCTTCGCAGCACCCGCAGTGTGTCCAGTAATGACTCCTTCTGCAATTTGTATGGAGCTCCATGTATTGGTAACATATTTAAGTATGATTGTAAATTCTTTTTTATAAGACCAGTTGCTTCTACTACCACTGGAACTCTTAGGGTATCCTTCTTCTACACTGACCTAATTTCTGCGAGCAAATCCTGATATTTTATGACTTTGTGTCTCTCTCTCTGTATGTAAGACACTGTAGTCACTGGGTGTAGTAATTTCAGTGATCAATGCTACTTTTGTCTTATTTTCATGGACTACTATATCTGGTTTTCTCACGTCTATTTTTTTGAACTGCTGGTAATGGATAATCCCACGTGATATAAACTTCATAATTTTCTATGATGTTTTGTAGCTCATGTTTCCAATGTTTTTCAGCTACTTCAATATTATGTTTGCACACTCCCCAGTGCAACAGTCTTGCCAGATTATTATGCCGTTCAGTATACAGTCCTTCTACCATTAGTATATCACAACCAGCAACAATATGTGCAACTGTTTCCAATTCTGTTTTATAAAATCTACATTTGTTTGTTTCACCCTGTGACTCCCCTGGCCTGCACAGTGTCACCAAATAGATATGCAAGTACTCCAACAGCTTAAATATGTCTCACAAATATCAGCCACAAAGATGGATTTACATATATTTAATAATATATAATAAAAGAACAAGACAAAACTCAGTCAATCAACACAGTAACTTCAGAGTTCAAAATCACAGGAAATATTTTACAACAACATTGCTGGATAGTCTCAAATAAATACAGAAAACATCTAAACTAATCTTTATTATATTCCTATCTATATCTAAAAGAGATACTATGCCCTAAATCTTGATTATAGACAGGCAAGTGCAGATAGTGATGATGAGTGGATGTTCTTGCTATGTCCAAGACAAAATACAAAAAGCACAGTCTCTTTCTGAGGGAGTTCTTAAATCAATATCGCATTTTACTGCTGGGTTAGCCTGGATGACATCATTTTTTGTCACCTGCATTCAGTTCCCAGACTACACCAGAAACTAATAGGATTTAGCATCTCTGGGTTAAAAATACATACCTGTCAGATGTTTGCCAGACTAATAGGATTTAGCATCTCTGGGTTAAAAATACATACCTCTCAGATGTTTGCCAGATCTTGGAAGTCGTAAAACAATAAATACATCTCTCCTTAACCATTCCTGCTTTTGATCCTGATCAACATGAGGTTGTTCTAAGAGTTTTCTATACATGAAACTATACTTATGCATTTTCCACATTTCTTGCCTTCTCATCTGATCCTTCACCTTCTATTCTTTCTTTTATTTTTTGGCACATTCAGTTGCTGTCTGATTTTTATCTTCTTCTGGTTTAATTTCCATTTACGCTTGATGCCAATATGATTCTGCTAAACTAAGCAGGGAAATCATCTTGGACTTAATCTCCTCATGTTTCAATTTGGTTCTTGTGAGGTCACCAGATATGTATGCAGTCCCACAATTGCAGCTCTATATATGTAATCAGTTTTGAGGAGGCCCATACCTCCTTCAGAATGGGGAATATATAGTCTTGGTATGAATTGATTTTTTATAAATCATTTGATGAGCAAGAAGCATTATTCTTGTTTTCCTGTCTAACCTATCCAACACCTTTTGGGGCTGGTCAATCACTACAAAACTGTAAGTTAGGACAGGAAGAGCAAATTGGGTTATAGCTTGGACTTTGTTCCTACGTGTCAACACTGTTTTCAGTATTAATTTAAATCTTCTAAAATATTCCTTACTAAGTTTTATTTACATTTGTTCATGTTTTATTGTTGAGCCTTCGTCAGTTCCCAAATATTTATACATTCACGCTTGCTCAGGTTGTTTTATATCATATTCCTGTCCCAGATTGCTGTTTTTTTGCTGCTGCAGGTTTTCTGCTTTAAAGATTGCTTTTGCACATCTATCAAGACCAAATGAAATTTTTATATCATCTGAAAAAAAAGTTTTGACCCCTTAGAGTTGTGCTTTCAGTTCCTCATCTGTTGAACTACACAGTTTTAAATCATCTGCAAAAAGAAGATGAGAAGTCTTTACACTTTGTTGTTTTCTGGGGGCCAAATTGTAGCCATGATCTAATCTGTTAAGTAGACAGCTTAATAGGTTAAGGGCAAAAAAAAAAAAGATCAGCGGTGACAGAGAGTCACTCTAGAATATCCCCCTTTGAATTTTTATCCCTGGAATAATAATTTGTCCTTTATCATGGCTTAACTTCAAAGTGGTTTGCCACTGTTTCATGGTCACTGTAATGTAACCCATCAGTGTGGGGTGTATCTTATACATTTTAAGCACACTTTTATCCATGAATGTGGGATACTGTCAAATGCTTTTTATAGCCTATCCATGCCATACTTAGATTCTTCCCCTTTTTACATTTCTTCATTACGACTTTATTTAACAACAAATGATCATTTGTTCCATATGACTTTCTTCTATTACCTTTTTGTTCTTTTGCCATGATTGAGTTTTATTATAAATGACTATAAACTTTATCGGCATTAATTCCAGTGTATAATTTATACTTCGTCGAAAGGCAAGTTTATAGGATAGCTAAACTAGAAACTAAAAACTAAACTATAGTTTATAGTTTTTAGGCTAGCTTGCAGGCTCACTCTTAAGAAGGATTATTGTTTTTCCTATTGTTAACCAGGCTGTTGTCTGTTTGGGGTATGCATATACATAGTTCTTACTCATGGCTAAATTGTCATGTAAAGATGTTAATACTTTTACCCAGAAGTTGGGTACTGCATCTGGGCCTGGGGTTTTTCAATCTGGAGCTTTTCTTAACTTTGTTTCAGTCTCTCTGGCCTTTACTTTATATAATTTCATAGCCTGTACATTTGAACTTCTTATTCTTTCTTTCTTTTACTTCTTCTATCCAGTTAGTATCTTTGTTATGATCCACAGGATCTTCATGGATATTTCTCCAAAATGTATCTATTTCTTCTTTTTTGGTGGTGGTGTAATTCCTTTTGCTCTTTTTCCCAATTCTCTATAAAACTTTTTTTGGGTCATCAATAAATTGCTTATTTTGTACTTTTTCTTTATATTTATCTGCATATCTTCTAAGTTTTTCTGCCTGTGCTGATATTTTTAGTTTATTATTTGCGATAGATCCTGATCAGTTCTGATACTGTGCATTACTTTTATCATGTCTCTTTCTGAGTATTTTTGTTGATATATTCTTTCATCTATGTTCGCCTAACAGTGACGCTTCTTGTCTTAATTGCTTTATAGTTTTCTGTATTTGATACTTCCATGATGGCATTTGATTTCTCTCCTTCCTTTCCCGTACTACCCTGTGTTATTGTGGTAAAACTTTATCTGTTATTAATTTAATTGCACAATAGTATATCCCATTTATTTCTGTTATATCACATGAATCTTTATGAACAGTCCTAATTATTGTGTTAATTTGTTTTATGAAATTTAAGATTTTTGGGGTTTTATTGACTTTCTGTACTCTGTTTTTTTTCATTGATCTTAATATGCATGTCCATTTCTATTAACTCAAGCAACTCTTCTCTTAGATCATTTTCTTCTAAACCAAGAACACATTATTTGTTCTCCATTTCCTGCAGACATTCTATAGAAAGTTCCAGAGTATATTCTTGTGCCATATTCTCTTTAGTTTCATCCTGTCATCTGTTGCTCTTTCGTATGGGAACTCACTGGCCTATCACTCCACAACATTGACTGCCAGAGTTTGCACATTTTCCTGTTGCTTCCCTTGCTGTGCAACTCCAGATGAATGTTTGTACTGGTTTCCTATTGAAGGCTCCAAAGTATCTTCATATGGCAGCTGATCAGATATTTCCCACTCCACTGGTTTCTTCTTAATTTGGGGATCCATTGCTCAATCCTGCTGTGATGTTATCTGAGTTAGATTTTCTACACTAAATCCTTCACTTTGCAGGTAATCCATACTCTGTTTTTATTTCTTTAACTTCTTGATTACTAATCCTCTTTTCTACTTTTCCTCTTTGTTTTCTTATTTTTTGTACTGTAAAATTTTCCATGTCCAGATGTCTTTGCCTATATTTCTCTTCAAATATCTTTGGTGCTGCTCTTTTTGTATTGATTAGTTTTGCTTTCTCCTCTGCATAAATACTGCACCATATTAAACCTCTTTTTTCTTTCCCATGTCCATATTTCTTCTTCAGATGTTTCCTGCTCCTCCTGTTTCTTCTTACTTTGGGGACTCATTGTTCCATCATGATGTGATGTAACTTGTGTTAGACTTTCTGCACTAAACCCTTCACTTCTTAAGTATTCCATAACTTCATCTTCTATTTTTTAATGTCTACTTTACTAATCTTCTGTTCTATGTTCCCTCTTTGTGATTTTATGTTTTTTTAATGTGAAATTTTCCATATCTGGAATTCCTTTGCCTGTATTTCTTTTTGAATATCTTTGAGGCTGCCTTTTTTGTTTTGATTAAGTTAGCTTTCTCCTTTGCTTAAATATTGCACCATATCAGATCTCTCTTTCTTTCCCATGTCCATATTTATTTTTCATATCTTTTAAAAGTCTGTAGATTCTGTTTTTTTGCATTTTTGCACTTCCGCAGTCGCTTCTTTATCCAAATGGCCCAAGCTTTCTTGGTCTATATAATGTTTTTCATAAATCTGTTGTATTAACAAACACATATTTTTATTTGAAGCTTCTGAAAGTTTTTCTTGCAGAAGTATTTTTCTTTCCTCTAATTTCTCTCTTAATCTTTTTGTATATCCTGTCCTGAAATTATGGGCTTCTTGAATAATAGTAACAATACATAATTTCTTTCTCATCCTCAGTAGCCCACGCTATCATCTTTATGGCTCTTTTTCGGCCTATCATTTTTTGTGATTTTTGTGGATTGCTACTTCCTTCTACAGCAGGGGGCATCCTCCCTCTGGGCCTGGCTGAGAAACATTGTAGGAATGTTTCTGTGTCTTGTGGATTTTCCACTGTCATTTTTTGCCCATTCCTGACACCAACCAGGATTGGGCATTTTTTTATCCTGGGTCTTGTGCGTCCAGCTATCTTTTTTATTTTTTAACCTACTTTTGTTCATAAACTGAAAATATAACCACAGAGCAAAGCAATGAAGGGGCTCAATACGCTCAAACAAAGTCCCATATAATAGATAGCAACAATCCTGCAGGCAAAAAATATATATTCCAACGTTGTCCAAGCATAAAAAGAAGTTTTTATTGTAGCCCCCCAAACATCTCCAACGCCCAAGTGAGAACTGCTCTCTCCAAAGCAAAAAACACAGCATCCATGGGACCTGATGGTGTCCCCGGCTGTGTGCTCCACGAACTCAACGAGGAATTAAACCCACAGCTAGGACAGCTGTTTAATCATAGTCTTACCTCTGGATACGTGCCCAGGGAGTGGCGCACTGCAACTGTGGTCCCACTTCACAAAGGCGGTGCCTCCACCGACCCTGGAAATTACCGGCCCATTAGCTTGACAAGCCTTATCTGCAAAGCCATGGAGAGGATCATAATGGACCTCATAAATAAAGACATAGGGAATTTGCAGACTTTGGATCCATCCCAGTTTGGCTTTGTCAAAGGCAGATCATGCCTTCTAAACTTGGTTGACTTTTGAAACAGTCACCAAAGCCATTGATGAGGGAAAGGCAGTCCATACAGCCTACCTCGATCTGGCGAAGGCCTTGATACAATACCCCACTCGGGTATCATTGAAAAACTCATCAGCTTAAATGTTAACCCATACATCACAAGATGGGTTGCAAACTGGCTGAGTGACAGAACCCACAGGGTCAGAGTTGCTGGCGCCATGTCAGACTCAAAGCCTGTCACAAGTGGTGTACCACAGGGCTCAGTCCTGGGCCCACTCTTGTTTGGCATCTACTTTTCCAAGTACAAGCAAACACAGGAGGGTTATGGCTGACAAAGTTTGCAGATGACTGCAAACTGGGCGCCATAGTGGAAAACACATCTGACACAGATATCCTTCAGAAGGGTCTCACAGAATCGGATAACTGGTGCCAGAGCCATGGCCTAAAGTTAAATGCCAAAAATGCATAGTCATACCCTTCGGGAAAAACAAGGTTACCCCTAGCTACCAAATAGGTGGCAATCCACTGAGCATAGAAGAAGTTATCAGGGACCTGGGGACCCAGGTTGATAGTAGTCTGTCATTCGACACCCATGTAGCTAAAGTAGTTAGGAAGACCTTCTACATTGCCCACCTTATCATGAAGGGATTCTCATCTAGATCAAGGGAGGTCATAGTCTCCCTATACTCATCACTCATCAGACCAATGATTGAGTACAATGCCCCATTCGGAATGTATCTGACCCGACACTTGCAGCAGCTGGAGAGGCCACAAAAGTTCCTCACCAAAAGGATAAAGGGTCTCAAACATCTGTCCTATGCTGCCCGACTGAAAGAACTCCAGCTCTATTCAGTCGCTTACGGCTTGCTCAGAGGTGACCTTTGCCTAACATACAAGGCCATGTCAAACCCAGATTTGATGAATATGCTTCACCTCAAAATATCTAGATCCGTCAGAGCCACAAGGGCGGGAGACTTAAACCTCGACACGGCTATTAATAGGACGCGCTGGAGGGATAGATTCATCACCCAAAGACTCCCTATGCTGTGGAATAAAATCCCGGTATATGTGAGGCAGAGCACCTCGCTGGCCTTGTTCAAGAGAAATCTTGACCAATGGATGGGAGATCGCAGATATACCCCAGGGATTACCTCAGTGTCACTGCTCAACAGAGGCACAGCAAAATAATGGGTATAGTTCCCCATACTAAAGGGGTGGCGTAAGCCACAAAACTATGGGCTAGGCTTGTAAATGCCCTCGGGCAGATAGCCTAGTATGAACCTATGAACCTATGAACCTATAGAACAGGGTAGCGCTTTCGCTAAATAGCTTCTTCAGCCCTCTATACAGACAAACCATCACATAACCTGATTTAAATACATAAAAAAGCGCCAAAATGGCAAATTCTCCTTAAAGGCATACATACCCAAGCCGAAGCTTGTGTAGTCAATATCCAGAACACATAAAAATATAAAAACATGTGATAAAATTATATAATAAGACATATATATGCATAGCAAAAATCATTCCAAAATTCTTATATGTCAAAAATATCACTGTACCAGAAATTAATTGTACACTAACAACTATGCTGTTTAAAAAACATGGGACAAATCCTAAATCCTTAAACAGCATAGTTGTTGACCCAGGGTAGATCTGGGTCGCCACATGGGTGACACCTAGTTGGAGCAACAGTGTCTACCTCATGCATTCCCTGGTCTACTAAGTCTGAGCTGCCATGTGTGACTGTAATGTTAGTCAAAGGGTACCCTCTGAAGACAGCTATAGTGGAGCTCAGAATAGCCACTTTAGGGAAGAAGAGTGCTCCACTAGAGCCTACAGGACCAGCAAGGTTGTCCTGCTCCCTACCACCTGACCTTTGCCATAAGTGGCTTATAGAGGATTCCTATGCAGGAACAAATGGGATGTAGCGCTCTCTGCTGCCTTAGAATTCACAGCTCCAGCTACTGTGGAACAAATTAGTCATTTGGATACAGAAAAAGGAGCCATCAGGCTCTGCCTTGCGGTGTGCAAAAAAAAAAAAGAAATAAATACTCTACCACATGAGCACTACAAAAAAAAGCAACTATTAACTTGGGTAGCACAGTGGTGCAGCATTGTTGCCTCACAGCAAGAGGTTCTACAGTTTGATTCTCAGCTGGGGTGCCTTCTGTGCACAGCCTGCATGTCCTCCCTCTGGATACTCTGGTTTTCTTCCACATTCCAAACACATGCATCTGGAATGTCTCTCCCTGGGCCTCTGCTGAAAATAGGATCTGCCCTAGTCAGACTTTCCCGGTCAACAAATAATAAATAACTAAATAAAACTAAGTAATTTAGATTTACAATATTACAGCTGCAGTAGTCCTATGTTATTTCTGGAAATCTGCAAGTGTAAACATTCTGTTGCTTAAATGTCACCAGTAATAATCAATATAGCACTGAATTTGCATGAAATTTCAACATTAAATTCAACATTCAACAGCATTACCTACCAATTATCATATCTAGTTCACTTCCATAATGTTTGAATTGTCAGCATCATGTTTCTTGCATCTCAGCAACATTTTCTAGTAAAGCAAAGGAAAATACTAACAAAATAATCAATTTACTGACACTATAGTGTTTTCTGCATGTCTAAGACATCCCACATGTAATTATTTTCTTAACTGTATATCACCAGTGCAACTCAGTACACTATTGTCAAGCATGTCTCATTGCAGAATGTTGACTTGCACCAAATGTGAACTTCAGAAATGGTGATTAAAATGTGTTGTCAACAACACAAGGAAATGTGATGCAATAAAGAAGCAGAAAATGCAATAACCCTCGACTGCATTATCATAGCCTCTATGTGAGTTTTAAGGAGATTATTTTAGGGGGGGCAGGTGACAGTCATATTTTAAAGTAAAAAAAAAAAAAAGTCTACCAGAACTTTAAGCTACTATCATGGAATAGCAATATAAGTGTGTGGGCTACATTATAACCATAGCCTAAATTCCTAATTTGAATAATCCATGTTTTAACTTCAAGACCCTTTTTGTGCCATTGTATTTTATACTGCTTCTTTACTACTTCATAAATAACATTTCAGGACCCTGCATGAATATATATACATACTGACATGCAGTGGATATAAAAAGTTTACACACCTGTGTTAAAATACCAGTTTTTTGTGATATAAAAAATGAGATCACAATAAATAATTTTAACAGGGGTCTGTAAACTTTTTATATTCACTGTACATATATTTTAGACATGGACAATAATGCCATTCTAGCCTGCCAACATACCAAAAACAGTTATTTAGATAGTGTGTCCAGGTTGTTCTTAAAAATATCTAAACTAGTTCTTGCTTTAATGGAATTTGGTAGTCTATTCCATGCATCAGCTACTATCTCAGAGTACACTTCTCATTCCTATAGAATCTTCTACATAGGTTGTCTGATGATTCTCCACTACTTTTTGATAACTCAAACATTCTCACAGGTAGCTGTCTCCTCTTAAATATCTGTGAGACACTGTACAAGTTCAGATATTGTAGTCTTTCATAACTCATATTTTCACATCCATGGATGTCCTTGGTATATATCTGGTTTATTCATGTGTGTTTTCTTGTAAGGTTTCCATATTATTATTTTATACTCAAGTTGTTTAGGTCTAATGTAAGTAATTACAATGATTTCATAATTTCTGATTTCTTAGACTGTATATATCTTTTTTATACAACCTATAGCTCTATAAGTATCACTAACCAATTGGTTGATATTATTAGAAAAACTCAAAGCTGGATCTACCCATACACCCAGGTCCTTAAATGAATATACAGTTTCAATCACTGTGTGCTATATTAAATATTATGTCTGCCAAATCTCATATGCTTAGTTTTTGATGTATTTACCCCACCCGCAGAACCTCCCCACTTAACTTTACTATTACTTCAAATTATGCAACTATAATATCTCCTGAACCAACCACCAAACTACTCAGGGTACTAATAGATAACAACTTGTCCTTTGAACCTCACATTAATAACACCATAAAAATAGTAAACAAGAAACTAGGTTCCCTCTATAGAATAAAACCCTTTCTTACACCTCCAGCCAGGGTAACTATTGCTCGTACCCACCTCATCTCTACCTTGCTCTATGCCTCCCCTATCCATACCAAAATATGTAGAAGTAATCTGAGTAAACTTACATCCTCCTACAACAATATTGCCAGATTTGCAGCTGGTTCCTCCTATAGAACTCATCACTGTAACAATCTGAATCAGTTAAGATGGTTAGAGCTGCCAAATTTAATACTTTTCAATCAATTAATAGTAGCCCATAAGATCCTGTATTTACCTGAAAATACACCCATACTTACATCCCTAGTCATCCCCTATAATAACCTCAAGACCTTACGCTCAGCTAAAAACCTACTTGTACAAATATCAAAATCCAACAACTTAGCTGGTGACACCTTGTTCTCCAATACAGTAGGTAAAGCCTGGAACATCCTCCCAAGTCAGCTAACCTCAATATCCTCTGTCAGCTTATTTAAAAGCAAGCTTAAACCCTACCTCAAATCACACTGGCTATGCCCCTGTGTTAACCCAGACTAAGTACCTAACTATTAACTAGACTCCCACAATTCCTAGCCTTCCATGATCATGATCTTGTGTTGTCTCACTAATTTTTAGTGAGCTTAACCTTCCTTAGGATTTTTCTCATGTAAATAAGTATATACTGTGGAATGATCAAACACCTTCATATAGTATCACAACCTATGTGTTAAATAACACTAGAAATCCATCCTTGTTTGCTGTTCTTCTATACTCTATCTATTGATCTCTAGTGTTTTTCTTTCTTAGTTTTTTGTGAGACCTTAGTATCTCTTATCATAAATTACTAGGTGTATCTAATTTTGTAATATGTTATAAAGATTTGTACTACATTTCTAATACAAATGTATTAGTCTTATTCATCTATTCTTAGATAAACTTTTCCTTTTTCCTACTGAAATATAAAATATATAATCTTAGGCTTGTACTATAATTGTTAAAACTTCTTATGTACCAAATTATACTGTTATTGTCTTTGTCTTGACCTTTTATGTTGTTGTAATTTGTGGAGCTTTTCTCCCCGGGCCTCCACTGAAAATGGACATATATCCAGCTGGACTAGCCCGGTCAACAAATGTAAAATAAAAATAAATAAAATAAAATAAAAATAAAAATATTATTCTCTGGTGCCCAAATGGTTGATTTATTTAAGTTCTTTTGCAAGTATGTCCTATCTGTAAGCACATGTGAACAGTTTACACATTTTCAAGACATATGCATACTGTAGAACACCTCAGATAAAAAAGGTAGATCTGAATGATATCTAAACAAGCATGGGTCCAGGACAAAGCCTTGTGGGACACCCTGACTATAACCTTAAATTTCACCCATCCAATTGCTGTATGATATTTGCCATGTCCTATTTGTAAGTAATGCAGGTATCCATCTTATTAAGAGTACATCAATACCTAACTGTTCTAATTTACTGATCAGTGTGTTTTGTGCATGACCCTATCAAATGCTGAAGTTAAATCTACATAAATTACATCATCACATAATTTTTCATTCATAGTTGTTATTATATTGTTATAATCTGCGGTGGTGCAGCGGTAGCGTTGTTGCCTCACAGCAAGAGGTTCTCCCGTTTGATTCTCAGCTAGTGTGCAGGGAGTGCCTTCTGTGTGGAGTCTGCATGTCCTCCCCACGTGTCGAGTGGCATTCCGAAAGACATGCGTGAATGGGCGTGCCTTCGTTGAAGGTTGGGCGTCGAGCTGGCAACTCGGCACCATGAAAATCTACTGCCAATCATTAGCAGACCGGAGTTCTGCTGTGGCGACCCCTAACCGGGAAAAGCCGAAAGACAACAACAAGTTGTTATTATATTGTTATAGAAAATTATGTCACAGATGGTAATAGATCTATTTTCAACATATGTGTGCTGATAACTAGTCTGTGGCAGCAGGCATAAGTGTAGGGCTGGAGTACAGATGGTCCTGGGTTCTAGTACAGGGTGTGCAACTTGTTTACCATAAATTTACCCTGGAGGTTCCACTTGTGTCCCTTCTGGACAGAAGTGATAGCTGCTGATTGTGGAAATAAGGATAAAACTTGGCTAGGCTTGAAAGGACCCTATGGTCATTAGACTTGTAACCTCTTTTATATGGTTTTGAGTCTCAAACTTTCAAATTCTGACAATAATTTATCCAATATAACCTTCTCCATTATTTTTCCTCAACAAGAAAGTAAAGTTATGGGTATGTATGACTCTGGGTTTATCCTATTTCCCTTTCTCTTAAAGATAGGTTTAACAAGTGCATGTCTCTAGTTGTGAGGAATCTCCCCATATTTATATGCCCTAGTGAATAACAAATATAATGGTACTGTAAGTTCATGCTGAAGTATTCTCAGTTCATTATTACTAATTCCATTTCCTCCCTGTGCTTTGTTTGGGTCCAGGTTGCGTAGTTCTTTTTCAATATAATACAATTTGATTGCAGTACCTGAGTTTACCTGGATGTTACTTGGACAATTTATCACCCCCTTTGTGAGGGTCGAAGGTTATGATAATGGTTAAGGTGGTTACCTCAGAGATACAAGGTACTGGGTTTGATTCTCAAATTTAGGGGAAACTGTCTAGGCTTAATATGGCCCATAAGGGCAACTAGCCTGGTATTTATCTATGAATCTGTGGAGGCAAATTGCTTTGTATAACATTTTGTAAAAATATCTATAATCTGCAGTGTCTGAAAATAAATTTTAGACTCTAAACACTGTTTATCAATTTGTACGATTTACTCCTACCACATATTATATATGTATAAAATGGTTTCTTATTGTGCTCGACATTTTATTATTTATTTTTATTTTTATTTGGCATTTGTTTACCAGAAAGGTCTGACTGGGCATGAATCCCATTTTCAGTGGAGGCCTGGGGAGAAAAGCTCCAACACACATAGTTTGATTAATAAACTACATAATATTACCACATGAAGTGTAGTAACAAATAGTAGAATCAACATACAGGATAAATAAAGTCAGATCAGAAAATCATACATTGAATATTAAACAATCATAGGATACTGAACACCTAGTAAAGTACAATCAGTAGTGATAACCAATGGAAAATATGTCAAGCATTTTAAATATGGACAAAAGACTAAGGGAAAGGAAAGGAAAGAGATTTTGCAGTTGGGGGAGATTAGGAAATGGAGTTAAAGTAGGAAGCTATGGGAGAAGTAACTGGTCCTTTGGCTAATGAAAGAAAAGAGGAAAGGAGAAAAAGGAAAGCAAAGGAAAGAGATGGAAGAAAGAAGAGACGGGAGAGAAAGGAAGAGAAGGAAGGAAGGAGTAACAGGTAGTGCCAGCCTAGTCTAAGACATGTACAGAGCCAGGAGTTAAGGAGAAATCATTTTAGAGATTGTTTGAATATGTGACTACATGACATCACTCTAATATCTGTAGGAATATTGTTCCAGACGTTGGCTACTGAATAGTGATATAGGCAGTGACCAACATATTTTTTTGGTTTATGGATTTCAATGAAGTGTCTCTCAGATGAACAAAGAGGGTGTTTAGGGAGGTAATGGTTAAGAATGGTGCTGGGTGCTGATCTATATAATATCGTTGGTCTATATAATATCTGTATATAAATTTAAATCAAATTTGTCTTAATCTTGTCTCACAGTACTTCAGTCTGTCCAGCTTGTTTATTTCAGTTTTCAAAGTCATAGTTCAACCTTTTTTTTCCATGTCTTACATTTTTATCTTTCACCTTAATCAAGTATCATGTTCTTATGGAAATGTATCCTCTGGATGCTGTGTGCAAAGATTAAATATTTTTTTTTTTATTTTTTGTATTCAAACAATTTCTCTTTCAAAAATTGCCACATTCTTTCTGCTGTTTTTCTACTGAATTCATCACTCCAATTAGTTTTACATAGTAAATGTTTTGTTTCCATATAATGTGCTATTAATCTTTTATGTATTGGTTTTGATTTCAGTTTGGCAGAATTATCCAGCAAAAAATTTAACCTTTATAACCCCGTGATCACTGCACATTAACAATGGTAAAACTTGGCATGAAGTAACAGTAATTTCTTCAGGAATACAAACAATGTCTAGTATGTTCTGTTCCATGGTAGGTTGTTTTACAATCTGAAGCAATTGTTCATAGGTTCATAGGTGTGTACTAGGCTAATGGCCATGAAGCATTTACAAGCCTAGCCCACAGGATTACCCAGGCATCGTGCCACCCGACCTTATTTCCCAGTGCCTCTGTTGAGTAGAGCTACTGGAGTGATCTCATCCACTCATCAAGATTTCTCTTGAAAAGGGCCAGTGAGGTGCTCTGTTTGACATGTATGGGAAGTCTATGCCATTAGCATGGGCAGTCTCTGGGTTATAAACCTGTCCCTCCAGCTTGTTCTGTTGATTGTGGTAATGGGTTGAGGTCTCTGGAGTGTGTGGTATGGAGGGATTGGGATTTATTTGTATGTAGCATTTCTGACAGAGCTGGGTCAGACATGGCTTTGTAAGTCAAGCAGAGATCACATCTAAGTAGGCGATATGAGAAAGAGAATAGTTGGAGTTTTTTGAGTCTGTCCATATAGAACAAGTGTTTAAGGCCTAGGATCATCTTTGTGAGGTACTTTTACAGCCTCTCCAGTTGTTGCAGGTGTCTAGTGAGGTACATGCCAAATGGGACATTGTACTCAATGATTGGCCTAATGAGGGAAGAGTAGAGGGAGACAATGACCTCTTTCTTCCTGGATGCAAAACAATTAGTAATGAGATGTGCACATAGAAGGACTTTCTGATCACAGTGGCAATGTGGTGGTCAAAAGAGAGGTTACTGTCAACCTGTGTTCCCACATCTGTTATAATGCCTTCTGTGTTCAGTGGACTACCATCGATGTGGTAATTCATGGGAACCGGGTTTTTCCCAAAGGGGATGATGACACATTTTTTGGCATTGAGCTTACTCATTACTATAGTTTCATTACTAATGTTGTTGAATCAATATCATCCCAGTTTGTTTCTAGTAAACTTAGGTCCATAGCCACTATTATTTTTCCCTCCTATGTTATATGCAAGAAATGTATGAATTCCTCTAAGTCCTCAGCATTTGACTTTTGTGATCTATGTACTCTAACAATTGTTAAATGTTCCAGGGTTGTCTTTATTGTCACAGTTATCCAATCTTGTGTATTGTTATTATCACAGAACATACAGTAGTCACAAGTCTCAAAGCAATCTTTAATCCTTATCATAAAATCAACACCCAATTTTTTGACAGAATGTCTGTTACAGTAAAAAGATTTATACCCTGTTAGAACTGGTTTCCAATCATTGTTCTTTAACCATGTTTCACAAGTAGTTGCACAGCTAGGGTGGGACATGAGGGAGACTGCTAAGGCACAGAGTGTTGGTTTATGCACTCCACCTATCCCAATCTCTCTTTAATGCAATACTAGCTTTTGAAAAACGGATATTGCATTTGCAGTCAAATCTGAGAGTTGTAGTGCTTTGTGTGTAGTCTAAACTGTAGCAAATGCTTTCTACATTGTAGCAAGCAGTTTGCTATTGTTTAAAAGTAAAACAAAAAAGAAAAGTTTTTTTTTTTACTAAAACCTGAGTACTGTAGTGCTCCACGCCAGCAGGGTATAAACTGTACAAATGTTCGCTACAATTTAAAAAAAAGAAGGATTTTTTTTTTTCTTTTTGTAGGGCTCGATGCAGGCAGGGTATAAACTGTAGCTTGTGTGTGTATAAATAAATACATATATACATTTGTAGCAAACAGTTTGCTACAGCTTAAAAGAAGAAAAGATTTTTTTGTTTGCCTTTTTTTTTAACTTAAATGTGTTGAATGAGTGTTGGGGGCAGGAGGGTACACAAAAGGGGCCTGACCGGCTGGGGCAGTTTTGAGGCAGGTGTGTTATGCATCTGGCTACCTAGCTGGTGTGCCGGTAGAAGCAACTTTTTTTTTTTTTTGCCGGTTGAACAAGCTTCACTTCTGTTCACAAACAATAACAACATCAATCTTGTAGGGATGTAGCAAATTTTCCAATAAAAAAAATAAAAAAACATTTTTACTAATGCTACTAACATTAACAAACATTTTTTTGATCTAGCAAAAATCCTGTCTCGTGTTTTTCAAATACTGCAAAATATCTGCTGCAAAAATTCTCTTCCCTGATCCTGACAAGTACATACCATCCTGTCTAAACACATGTGCCCAAAATTAGGCTCGGATGTTCTACACATTTCCACCTTTTAAAACAGGATATTTTTTCATGTAGGTATTTACCCAAAATATCTTTTCTTCCTTCATAGTAACCTGACTATCCTTACTATATATGTAATTTCTGAAAAAAACGTCCTAACACCTGTACAAGTTTTTCTAAGCGGGCTGTAAGTTCCCTACTAATAAGCAAAGAGTCCCTGTGAATGAGATCATTTGTTGCAAGGTGAATGAAAACAGACCCATACTTCCTTAAATTAAGGTATTTGAAGGTCTTTCTTGCATCCCGTATTTTTGCTCCTGGCAAGCATAACACTATTCAGTGTTCATTATCTTTTCTGCAAATATAAGTATCATTTCCCGTAAAAACTGAATCTCCAAATACAAAAATATAATTTCTGTCCAGATCTGAAGAATTCTCACCTTCTAATTCAATAATATCTTCTCTATCAATTGTTACAAATGAATAATTATTAATCCCACTGCTTTCATTACTTATTACTTTTGCAAGAATACAATTCTCATTGCTAGTTTTGTACATCCACAGCTTGAGCCATGTTGTCATCCGGCTGTGCACACTGAAACAATGTAATACATATAAATATTTATTTTAGTAGCACTATGCAGTATAATGAAAGTAGTAAATACAGTCTCCATTGTGTGCCTTATACCAAATGGAGGCAAAAGAACTACAATTAATGTATACTTACTACACTGTACAAAGGGGTGTGCCAGTCAAATTAAATGAGGGTCACACTTTTAATGAATGAAACAAAAGTTAAACATGTGATGTTTAAATTAATCTCTTATGGAGGCTAAGACAGCAGCTGCATTGCTTTTAGGTTGACAGATTTTACAGATTACAAAAAGTGTACATGTTGTAGATCAGATACACCCATGTATTTTACAATAATGAGACTGCTACTTTCTATCCACAGCTGTGCATTGTGCATATTACACTTTTATGCAACAGCTTTGTAATGTCTGGTTTCCTGTGATGTACCCACTGAATGCAGTTATAGTGTTCTAGGTGCTAGTATAAAATAATGCTAATTGACTGAGATTTTCTGTAATAAGTAACCGTAGATGGAAACAATATAATTTCTTATTAACTGCACATTTTTTAAAACCAATGCATATATGTATACCAAGTTATTGTAAATTTTCTCTATTTGATTTATGAGGTCACTGTGCATGTGTATGTGTGTGGGGGGGGGGGGGAATAGTTCCAGTTTCTGGCATGTGTAACTATGTTGTATGTTCTCATGGAAAAAAATAAGACATTTTGTTGTTCAGATGGCAAAATATAAAAAGATATTTTTGTTTCTAAGGCAGGATGCCACCTTCTTCTAATATATATATATGAAAACAAGGATAAAACAATATTGTAATGTAATTACTATTGTAACTTTTTAAAACCCAGCTGTAATTCACTTTGAGAAGAAACAGATGAGGAAGTATTTTGACAAACTATGATGCCTGTTGTGTTGGGTATGGAGGGGAAATATGGCTGTAGCAAAGATGAGGTCAGAAGACAATGGAACTAGTAAAAGACTTCAGGAATATCATTGTATGGTACTGTAGTGGTACTAAGAATGAAGAAAAATAAATGTTGTTACTATCTTGCCTGCAGTATTGCCCTATGTGTGAAAACTAAAATATTTTAAGGTTTAGTCTTCTTGTAGCAAGCTAATTAGGGAACTTAGAAATATGAAGTTATTTTTTTCTTGTTGTATTTTAATGCATATTATTTCAGTTTTGCTTGTGTGCCACCATAGGTATATTATACTGCTTTTGCACTATTTTCTTTATTATTTAAGTAAAATTAATTTATTTCCTTTTAAGCTCTTTTTGTCAGTGCTTAAATAATTACAAGTGTATTTATCCACCATTGATTAGCTGTTAAGAGATAACCATTGGATACAGTGAGGGATAATAAACAGTACGGTGTATGGCTTTGAAAGTGATTTGGCCACCTACCAGTGAAATAAGAGTAGACTGGTAACTGGAAGTGCCTGACTTTCCTCAGGGTGGTATCAGGCCAAGAAGAAAGCTGTGAGGAACTGAAGAATTATTTCAGCCTTTCATGGAAATTCTGTACGTGTGTGAGTATGAAAATAATATTTTGTGTGAAAGGCAGTTGTAATGAACAGAGGGATGAGAGACACGTTCACATACAGAGTGATGTGGTTCTGTAAGTAAACCTTCCATAATTTAATTTGGCTGTGTATTCAAAGCTCTACTGTGTTCATAGAAACATGCATCAATAGTTTAACTATTAACAAAAACCACTCACAAGAGAAAAAGTCTGTATTACCACAGCCAAATAACCAGTGACACTCGTTCTATATAGAAATCTGTAATTTCCACCACAATACGATGATATGAAGCACAATAAAAATTTCACCAATGAAAACTGCTGGTACACAGATAAAAATCTGTTTAATTCCACAGCAAATGTACAATATAAAACACAGCACAGTGTAAACTTCACAAGTAAAACTCCTAGCGCCTCGGCCACACTAGCCTTTACAGAGTAAAATGCTCGCTCTAAGCATAGTAATTTATATTCAATTTAAAACTAATTAGTCAATTAACTATTTGAAACACTTTTTTTAAAGCAGAAACAACTTCATTTTAAAACTGTTATAACAAAAATTAAATAAAACTTTGCCAATGACATTCTTTATTTAATCCAATCGGTTGCAAAGTATTATATTTCATTATGAAAATAGATTATTTTTTTCTTAATAAATATTTTAGTAAATCTTCATTAGAAAAATACACAGAAATATGTTCCAATACTGTTACTTATAAACTGTCAAATTTACCCTTGTGAACTGAATTAAAATGTTCTCCTACAGGACTAGTCATTTTTTTATTTTTTTATGTCCCTAACATGCTCTTTAATTCTTTCACCCAGACTTCTCTTGCTTTCACCAATATAAAAACAATTACAAGAACATTTTATTGCATATGTAATACCTTTAGTTGTGCAAGAAAAATAACCCTGCGTTTGAAACTTTTTCCCATTGATATAATGAAACGTAGGTACCAAATATTGGCAGATAGAACACTTGCCACAATAACTTGTACCCAAACTTTTCATATTATTTATTATCAATTCTTTAGGTCTATTATATCTACTATGTACAATAAAATCTTGTTTGTTACGACCCCTTTGATAAGATATTCTCAAATCTATGTCAGACAAGCTATGTATTTGTCCCTTGATTATTCTCCAATATTGTTTTAATATCTTATTAAATCTTTCTGAAAAAACTGTATACTTAGTAACAAAAAACATACTATTATTTTCTGATGTTAAATTACCATTGACTTTATAAACCTTATTTTTCGTCACTCTATTAATATTATAATTTTCATAAATTTTTATATAACTATCCACTATATTTTGTTCATCATACCCTCTATCTAGAAACATTCTCATAGTTTTTGTTGCTTCCTCTTTAGAATCATTAATATCACTACATAGCCTCCTGATTCTTAATAATTCTCCATACGGAATAGAGGCCAAGGTGTATGGTGAATGACAGCTAGTCGCCTGTAACATTAAATTTTGTTGATCAAACTTTCTGTGTATACTGGTTCTAATTCTCTCGTTATTTATTCCCTCAACTGTAACATCAAGAAAATTAACTTTCGTATCAACTTGCGCTTAGTCATATTTAATGCCAAATGTACTGTTATTCAAAAAATCCAAAAACTGTGCTACTTGTTCCCTACCTTCATGACATATAAAAATAAGGTAATCTATAAACCTAAAGTAATATTTAATATATTGTTGAAAAAATGTTCTTATATATATATATATATATATATATATATATATATATATATATATATGAGTGTTTTCCATAAATCCCATAAACATATTGGCATGCATGGGGGCAAATGCTGCCCCCATAGCTGTACCTTGTTTCTGTTGGTAAAGATTTCCATCAAACTCAAATATATTATTGTTCAAACAAAAATGCACTAACTCTTTAATATATTCTGTTCTGGGATTATCTCCCAGAAAAAATTGTATAGCTTCCAGTCCATATTTATGCTGAATATTAGTATACAGACTGATTACATCTATAACTATGAAGTACATATTTCTTGACCATATCAGCTCTTTTATTCTGTCCAAAACGTCAAAAGTATATTTTATATATGAAGGAAGTTTAATTACTTCCTTAAGCAACACTTCATGTAAACGACATCCTATATTGTGTGTAAAATATCCCATAGCCGAAACTATAGGACGCCCTGGGGATGTCGTAATTTCTTATGAATTTTTGGTACACAGAAGAATCTTGCAACTGTGTTTTCCTTATTAATACATTTTTTTGTTGCTCCTGAGGCTAAAAAATAATGCAACCTCACTCCTTTGTTAATTAGTGCTTGAAAGTCTTTTTGAGCATTTTCAAAAACAATAATATCCACCTTCTTATAAACTTCTACGTTATTCAAATGTTGCATACACATTTCATAATACATACCTGAGTTCATTACAACTAATTTACCCCCCTTATCAGAAGGTTTAAAAACTATATTGTCATTTTTTTCCAAGCTTATTCAGCTTATTCCATTCATTTTTTGTTAAATTATAACACTTACTTATGTTGTCAAATTCATGTAACTCTTTTTCAATCACTAAATTCATAGCATTATTGAACTTTGAAATATTGACATTCTTGAACGGTGGCATAAATGTGCTCTTAATTGATATCTTGCTTGTATCTAATAAAGTATATGCATTACTCTCTATATCTGAATTACATGAATAAAAACTACTATCACTAGATGAATCAGAAATTTTATCTGTCAAACTCATATGATGTAATTCACTGTTATAAAAATATTCTTTCAAGTGCATCTTCCGAATTAATCTAAAAATTTCCACTTTAAGTTCAATCACTCTGGGAAAAACAGTCGGGATAAATTTTAACCCTTTCTGTAAGATAGAAATTTCATCATTGTCAAATTCATAATTGGATAAATGAATTATATAAGAATCTAATGTATCATGGTCTGTTCTTAAATTAACTACTTTATGCAATACCTGTTCAATGAGTCCATCTACTTCGTTTGTATGGGCCTTGGCCCTGGTCCCTGTTATTAACATGTCCCTGCCACCCTCTTTTTCTCGTGTCATATTCCACTGTGCCTGGACCTCAAAAATTAGATTGAAAAGATTCCGTATCGCCAGGTCTAGGTAGAGGGGGATATTCTTTATCAGCATGCTCTTCTTCTTCTAAAGAAGATGCCCCACTTTCTGCAGAATATGCATTGTAATTGCTTTGTTGACCCTGGGTTTTCTGATTTTGAAAACTCACTTTGCGTCACTTGGATTGAGAATTAGATGACAAAATAAAAGCCTTCTTCTTCTCATAGTCACGTAAGTCTCATTGCAATTTGTTCTTTTTTCTTTGTATCAGTTCCTTCTCATAGGAAGCTAGATGATCGTTGATATTCGTCAAAAAAGTCTCCAATGCCGAATCTGATGTTGTCTTTGCCACTTCCTCACACATTTTCTTAGTTTCTTCCAAGATTTTGTTTCTTTTATAGTTGTCTCTTTCTATTAGAACGGCTACCCATTCCATACTACATCTGTGGGCTGCAGCAATCCATCTTTCTTGGAACCTTTGTTCCTGCTCCTCCGTTAGTTCAAATGGAATTGGGTTCTGTCTGCCAATATTTGGTACGCACGTTTCATTATATCAACAGGAAAAAGTTTCAAACACAGGGTTATTTGTCTTGCACAACTAAAGGTATTATATATGCAATAAAATGTTCTTGTAATTGTTTTTATATTGGTGAAAGCAAGAGAAGTCTGGGTGAAAGAATTAAAGAGCATGTTAGGGACATAAAAAATAAAAAAATGACTAGTCCTGTAGGAGAACATTTTAATTCAGTTCACAAGGGTAAATTTGACAGTTTACAAGTAACAGTATTGGAACATATTTCTGTGTATTTTTCTAATGAAGATTTACTAAAATATTTATTAAGAAAAAAAATAATCTATTTTCATAATGAAATATAATACTTTGCAACCGATTGGATTAAATAAAGAATGCAATTGGCAAAGTTTTATTTAATTTTTGTTATAACAGTTTTAAAATGAAGTTGTTTCTGCTTTAAAAAAAAGTGTTTCAAATAGTTAATTGATTAATTAGTTTTAAATTGAATATAAATTACTATGCTTAGAGCGAGCATTTTACTCTGTATAGGCTAGTGTGGCCGAGGCGCTAGGAGTTTTACTTGTGAAGTTTACACTGTGCTGTGTTTTATATTGTACAAACGCTGTGGAATTAAACAGATTTTTATCTGTGTACCAGCAGTTTTCATTGGCGAAAATTTTATTGTGCTTCATATCATCGTATTGCAGTGGAAATTACAGATTTTTATATAGAACGAGTGTCGCTGGTTATTTGGCTGTGGTAATACAGTTTAACTATTTCCCTTTTAAAGGAGTGGATTACATGTTGTACTAATAAAGATCAGACTAAGCTCCATTATCAGTGCTACAAATAATTTCCAGGAATTGTATTTAATTGAAGGACTTTCATCTGAACCACTATGGCTACCCTGAATCTCAGACTACTGCTTGTGCTGTAAAGCCGTGGCATAAAGTCTCTTTTTAGCAGAATGGTGTGTGTGTGTGTGTGTGTGTGTGTGTGTGTGTGTGTGTGTGTGTGTGTGTGTGTGTGTGTGTGTGTGTGTGTCTGTGTGTGTGTGTGTGTGTGTGTGTGTGTGTGTGTGTGTGTGTGTGTACATTCTTTGTTTGGTGGGGTTGGCATCCTGTCCGGTATGATTTTCTATGCAGGACCCAGCTATGCTGTGACCCTACACAGATTAATGCATGAATGAATAAAAGTATTAATGAATCTTAAAAGGTTTTAATGCTGCTTTGATAAATATCTGAACTTATACTGAAAACCATAAAGATATTATTTTTCATTAATAATAACAAACTAGAAAACCATATGCTTAGTCAATTTTTAAAATTTATGCAACATAATCAGCATAGGTAATTGTTACACTATCTCAAGCATTGCGTATGATAAGGATAATTTATAATCCTTTCTATAATCTCATTTCATTCTAGCCAAGTGACATGAAATAAGTAGTCAATGGTGAAGGTTCTGTGTAAAAATAATGAATGCTTACTATCAAATAACATTAACGTGATATACATTTTCTGAATATAAAATTATTAAAACAGACTTCTGGCGCTTTGCTACTGAAGTATAGAGTCATGATTAATTTTTTATAAGCATTATAATGATAATGACATACACAGTCTGTGTGTGTGTGTGTGTGCGCGCGTGTATATATATATATATATATATATATATATATATATATATATATATATATATATATATACATACACACATACACACACACACACACACACACACATATATATATATATATATATATATATATATATATATATATATATATGTACACACATAGCTATATATCTATATAGGTCCCTATCAGATGATCGAGTTTTCACAAACTCTAAATTCACATGGTCAAGACCATATGCTCAAATTGTTTGAATGGAGATTGCTAGAAGTCTATATCTCAAGATGCACTCGCTCAAAGCACTCCTCAAAATGAAGAACATTGACATTTGTGCTGTAATGGATACCTGGTTTAAAGCAGCAGAAAGCACCCCTGCAGTACCAGGCTAAAACTCATTCCACACCTTTCGGCCCCAGAACATGGACTGAAGCTCCAAAGGTGGTGGTGTCTCCATATTCATAAAGGATATGCACAATGCCCACCTCCAGACTAGTAGCCCAGCATAACATATCTGACATACTTCAGGTACAACTAACATTGGGTAAGACGGCGATTCAGCTTGTAGCCTGCTACAAGTCCCCAACCATGTCCCAAGACTTTCACTCCACATTCCTAAGCACCCTGGGAAACTATTAGGGTCCAACCCAACACTCCCATACTAGGTGACTTCAACTACCCCTCCATCAACTGGGAAAACTACTCATGCACCAATACACATGCCCAACACTTCCTGGAATTCATCAGTTCCAATGCCCTGGACCAGCTCATTCTTACCCCCCCCCCCCCACTAGAGGAAGCAACATCCTGGACCTGGTTATTAATAACATGGGCAAACATTGCTCTACACCAATATTCAATTCATCCCTGGTTAGATCCAACCACAACCTAATCACCACGGAATCCACATATCACCCCCCCCCCCACAAAGGTAACCATCATGAAAAACTTCTTCAAAGCTGACTTTAAGTTACTAAAAACAGAGGTGGCTAACTTTACGGCACTCATGCCAATGAAAAATAGATGCATGACTGCCAAATCATACACCAGTGCACTGTACAAACACATACATAAATGCATGGAACTAGCCATACCCAGCAGAACCAAGACGCTATCCTCCAAAAAAAGGAAGCCAATCTGGTGGTCCCCTGTTATTAATAAACTCTACAACAAAAGGAAGAAACTGTTACAGAAAAAGGTGAAGTCCCAAGACTGGAAAAACTCCCTTACTAGCTTCAACAAAAGTTGAGATCCCTCATCAAAATCTCTAAAGCCAGCTATGAAGGCAGAATTGCGGCAGACACTAAAAACAACCACAAAGCCTTCTATAGTTATATCAAGAATCTCCATGGCTATATCCAGATTTGCCCTGAGTTACTGCACAATGGTACCTCCTATACTGAGCCAACAGATATTGCCAACATACTGGCTGACAGATTCAGTGCCATCTTTACCCCTCTCATCCCGCCAAAGGACCAATCACAATACCAGAAGAATGCCAGGCACCCAGCATTACTGCAGCACAGGTTAAAGCTGCATTATCCAAGGCCAAGAATGCATATTCCATAGGACCAGACAATATCCCTGGCTGTGTTCTACATGAACTACAAAGTGAACTGGCACCACATTTGTGTGACCTGTTCACTCACAGCCCCTGCTCAGGCTTTGTCCCTACCAAATGGCGCACTGCTACAGTCATCCCTCTCCATAAAAGGCGAGCAACTACAGACCCTGGGAATTACTGCCCCATTAGCCTGATGAGTCTGATATGTAAGGGTATGGAGCGCATCATCATGTACCTAATTAACAAGGATATAGGGAATCTCCAAACTCTAAATCCCACGCAATTTGGTTTTGTGAAAGGCAGATCATGCTTGCTCAACCTGGTTGTCTTCTTTGAGTCAGTCACCAAAGCTGTTGATGAGGGTATGGAAGTTCATACAGCCTACCTCGATCTAGCCAAGGCCTTTGATACCATCTATCACTCAGGAATTATTGTTAAACTCACCAAACTAGGCATCAACCCCTATATCATTAGGTGGGTTGCAAATTGGTTCACAGATAGAACCCACATCATGAAAGGTTCATAGGTAAGTACTAGGCTATCTGTCCAAGGGCATCTATAAGCCTAGCCAGAATGTGTTGGCTTTTGCCGCTCCCTTAGTTTAGTTCCCTGTGCCTTGGTCCAGCAGAGCCATTAGTTCCATGTCCCTCTGTCCAACAGAGCCACTGCAGTGATCCCCAGGGTAAATTTTCTGTTTCCCATCCCCTCGTCAAGGTTTCTCTTGAAGACTGTTAGTGAGGGGCTCTGCCTAATGTAGATTGGAATCCTATTCCAAAACATGGGAAGCCTCTGGGACAGGAATCTATGCCTCCAGCATGTCCTATTGATCGTTGTGGTGAGGTTTAGATCCCTAGAGCGTGGGGTTCTTGGGGATTTGTTTTTTTTTTTTAGGTGGAGCATGTCCATCAATTCTGGGTTGTACATGGCCTTGTATGTCAGGCAGAGATCACCTCTGAGTAAGTGGTATGCAACCGGGTACAGCTGGAGTTTCTTCAGTCGGGCTGCATAGGGCATATGTTTGAGGCCAGTAATCCTCTTGGTGAGGTACTTCTGTGGTCTTTCCAGCTGTTGCAGGTGTCTTGTAAGGTACATCCCAAATGGGGCATTGTATTCTATGATGGGTCTGATGAGTGATGAGTAGAGGGGCACAATAACCTCTTTTGTTCTACATGCAAACCCTTTCCTGATTAGGTGGGCCACATAGAAGGATTTTTTAACCACCTTGGCAAAATGATTATCAAAGGAGAGATTACTATCGACTTGGGTCCCTAGATCCCTTATTACATTTTCTGTATTTAGGGGACTACCACGTATGTGGTAGTTCGTGGGTACTTTGTTTTTTCCAAAGGGGATGACTATGCACTTTTTGGCATTTAGCTTCAGGCCATGATTTTGATACCAGGTATCCGTCTCAGTGAGACCCTTCTGGAGGAAGTCTGTATCAGCTGGAGAGTCAATTATGGCCCCCAGTTTGCAGTCGTCTGTGAACTTGGTCAGCCATAATCCTCCTGTGCTTGCCTGTACCTCTGAAAAGTGTATATCGAACAGGAGGGGTCCCAGGACTGAGCCCTGGGGGACACCACTTGTAACTGGTTTAGAGTCAGACCTAAAGCCTGCAACTCTCACTGTGTGGGTTCTATCCAAGAGCCAATTGGCAACCCATCTCGTGATGTAGGGGTTTATGTTCAGGCTCATGAGCTTGTCTATAATTTTAAAAGACAGTGGTGTTAGTACCAATAGTCAAACCAAATATGAAATTACACCATAAAAAGTTTATTCGATAAAGCTTTCGGGTCTGCACCCTTCATCAGTATACTTCTACAACAATATTAAAACATTTAAATAGGAAAATCAATTAAACACCTGCTTCAGCCCAGCCCATCCTATCATCAATTAATTAAATATTTAAAAGGGCAACATCATATAACATAAAATTACATTATAAGCTTAATATCTCATTTAATTATAATTAAAAACAATACATATAAATTTATATAAATATAAATATAAACGTGCTTTATTAAATTTAATATAATTCTTAAATATCTCTACTTGTAAATATATGCCTATAAAAACACAATACAAAATTTCAAATTCAAATGCCCTACCTTTATGTTTTAGTTAATTGTTACTTCATAACTTTTCTCTCTGTCTCTTAACTAATAAGGGTTTCAGGTTCACAGCATTATTTAAACCTGGATTTGCATCAGCTTGAAGCCTGATGATCCATTCCAATTCTTTTAATTCTAGGAGATTATTCATATCTCCTTTTCTTATACTAGTATTAACTGTTGCTAATACCCTAAATTTAAATACATGATTTATCCCTTTTTCCATAATATGTTTACTTAAAGCATTCGTTACTATTTTTCTCCTACTTTCTGATTTATGTTCTATTATTCTTTCTTTGAGCTTTCTAGTGGTTTTGCCTACATAAAATGAAGTGCAGGCTGAACACGTAGCTAAGTACACAATTTTTTCTGCATTACATGTTGTTAGTGTATTTATTTTAAAGGTTTGACCATCATTCGGGTGTTGAAAATAGTCTCTGCCTTCGAATAAATCAACACAACAAGAGCAATTATGGCATTTTCTTATACCTATCTCTTTCTTAACTGTAGATGCACTAACTCAGAGCAGATCTGAGAGTTTCCACTTAGGTTCTTTTCATAGCTAAAGAACGCTTTGTGGTTATCTTTGGAGTCCTTGGCAATATTTCTTTTGAAACTAGCCTTGGATGATTTTATGAGGGATCATAGTTTCTAGCTGATACTAATCAGGGATGTCTTTCCTTCTTGGGACTTTACTCTTTTCTGCACTAGTTTCCTCCTTCTATTGTATAGCTTGTTTATGGCAGGGGTCCACCAGACTGGCTTCCTTTTCTTGGAGGAGTGAGTCTTGGTTTTTCTTGGGATAGCACGATCCATGCATTCTTGCAGGTGCTCATAGAGTGCCTTTGTAAGGGATTCAGCAGCTTGGACAGCATTGTCCTTTAGCATGAGGGCTGTGAACCTTTCCACCTCGGTCTTAAGTAACGTGAAGTTTGCTTTTGAAAAGTTTTTCACGGTGGTTTCCTTGATTGGGAGTGGGGGCGGAATGTGGATATCCAGAGTGATTAATCTATGGTCTGATCTAACCAGCGAGCATTTGACCTCCAGTGTAGAACACCGGTCGCCCATGTTGGTGATGACCAGGTCAAATATGTTGTCACCTCTGGTGGGGATTTTGACCAGTTGATCCAGGGCATTCGAGTTTATAAATTCTATGAAGCGTTGGGCAAGGGAGTTAGTACTTGAGTAGTTCTCCCAGTTAATGTTTGGGTAATTGAAATCACCCAATATTAGGGCATTTGGTAGGACCTTCATATTTTCCATTGTCTCCAGAAAATCGGAATGGGGGTCCTGGGTCATGGTGGGTTATCTGTAGCAAGCTACAATTTGGACTGCAGTTTTGCCCATTGTTAGTTGCACATGGATGATCTCTGAGGCATTGTGCTGTGCCACTAACCTGGAGGTGTGGGTATCCTTAATGAATATGGATACACACCCACCTTTTGTATTTTGATCCGGGTTCTTTCGCCGAAAAGTATGATATGAGTTATAGCCTGGTAGTGCTGGGGTGCTCTCTGGAGTCTTAAACCAGGTTTCTGTTACTGCACAGATATCTATGTTCTCCATACTGAGGAGTGCCTCGAGTGCATGCATTATGAAGTTTAGACTTCTGCCTTTGAGTAGCATTACCCTCAGTTTTTGGTTACTTGTGTTATTTATGGTGGTGAATTTGTCTTTTGAGCCTTGTCTAAAAAAGGCACTATGGGGGCTGCAAAAGCCTTGGCCAGTATTCGAAAGCCTAAGGGTGACAGGTGCAAATCATCTCTTGCGAAGCAACATGGCTTATCGAGCATGTCATCCCAGGTGGACAGATACTGGATCACCTTTGAATTACACCAAAAACTTTGCCAATTGTTGAAATTGAATATTTTTTCTTTATACTGTGGCATCATTCTTGGTGAGGGCAGGATGCTACTCAGGGTCAGGGTCATACCGGCCTGGGCTACATAATCAGAGAGCTCTTCCATGTCTCTTTTCATGTAGTCCAGGGAGGTACATCTCAGGTCATTCACACTAACATAGACAATGACAGAGTTGTATTTGTACTTGTTCTGGAGTGACCTGAGTGCTCATGTTATGTGGCGGATCCTGGCACCCGACAGGCAGCTAACTGTAACTTTCTCCTTGTCCAGCTTAGTTAGTGGGACATCAGTGTGCCTGATTATAGAGTCACCTATTACTAGTGTGTTGAGTATGTTATTTTGCCTTAAGGGCTGTGATTGCGTGGCACACTGATTATGTGAAGTATGTGTTTCATGGTTTGTGATGGGGTGTGGAGGTTGCTTGGGTGTTTGCTTTGGAGGTCTCTGTCGCTTTTGCAGATTTTCATGTATTTATGTTTGTTATATGCTGGTGTTGATTTAGTAGGTCTATGTGAGACTGGTGTGTTGCAAGTATTTTCCTTCTCCTCTTAACTGTCAGTTCCAGTCTTGAGTTGAGAGAGCTTTGCCTCAATTTGGCTGTATAACTGCATCTCTCGCATATATTAGTGTTTGGTGGTAGGAGGAGAGGATTGTCTGTGGACATTTGACAGTTGTAACATTGCCTCAAAATGCCCAGATTCACCAGTTGGATTGGAGAGTACAACTGAAACTGCCCTTTGGACATGCCTGAATAGGTAAAGTGAGCTGTTTTACTGATTAGCTGGTAGGGACGAATAGACAGTCTTGTCCTTCTAGACAGTATAGGGGGTCTAGTGCTAGGGTTAATTAGTGCTTTCTATGAGTTTTGAGAAAGTGTTGGGCTGTGAAATGAATGGTTTGAGTGCTTAAGTTGAAAGTCTGTCTAGTTCCAAGGGAAAAATTGAAGAGCAGACTTCGTGGAGCCGGGAATAGTTTAACCCTAGCTAACCGGCACTGCCTGGCACGCAAAACCATGCAAATGCGTTTTTTACAGCAGGGAAGTGAAAGAGATAGAAATTAGCCCAAAATGGCCAATAAACTACTAACTTCTGGGCTACAGCAAACAAGGCACACACATTTCAGAAAGAAACAGATCAAATAAGCAGGCATAATAAGCCTTTAACCAGAAATTCCCAGCCCGGAAGGGCAGAATCTAGTCTCTCCTCCCACAAGAGTGCAGACTGCAAACCTTCTTAATGTAAAATAACTGGCCTGAAGCCAAAGTGCTTAAACCAGAACTAATGCGCTTTTAGAATAACAGACACTGAGCCTTCAATCAGCAATTCCCAACTTAGAAGGATGTAAGCTACCTGTCCTGCCACAACAATGCAGTCCACAAACCTTCTTAATGTAAAACAACTGGTTTGAAGCCCAAGTGCTTCAACCAAAAGGCTTAGAATTACAGAAGCGGACTCCAGGTCAGACTACCGACCAGTCACGAGTGGAGTCCCACAGGAATTGGTCCTGGGTCCTCTCCTGTTTGGCATCTACTTCTCAGACGTCCAGGCCAACACGGAGGGACTCTGGCTGACCAAGTTCGCAGACGACTGCAAGCTGGGAGCCATTATTAACTCTCCATGTGATGCAAAGATCCTACAGAAAGGCCCCACTGAGACCAATGACTGGTACTGAAACCATGTCCTAAAGCTTAATGCCAAAAAATGCATCATCATCCCTTTGGGAAAAACTCAGTTCCCACTAATTACCACATCAATGGGAGTCTACTGAACACTGAAGGTGTTATAAGAGATCTGGGGACACAGGTTGACAGCAACCTCTCCTTCGACCACCACATTGCCACAGTGGTCAGAAAGTCCTTCTATGTGGTACATCGCATTACCAAGGGTTTTGCATCCAGGGACAAAGAGGTCATTATCTCTCTCTACTCTTCCCTCATTAGACCAATCATTGAGTATAATGCCCCATTTGGCATGTACCTCACTAAACACCTGCAACAGCTGGAGAGGCTACAAAAGTACCTCAAGAAGATAATCATAGGCCTTAAAAACATATCCTACACAGGCAGACTCAAAAAACTCTAGGTATTCTCTGTATCATATCGTTTACTAAGAGGAGATCTCTACTTGACTTACAAAGCCATGTCTAACCCAGCTCTGTTAGAAATGCTACATCTAAAGAAATCTCAATCCCTCCACAGCACATGCTCCAGAGACCTCAACCTCATTGCTACAATCAACAGAACATGCTGTAGGAACAGATTCATAACTCAGAGACTGCCCATGCTCTGGAATAAACTTCCCATACATGTCAAACAGAGGACCTCACTAGCCTTCTTCAAGAGAAATCTTGATGAGTGGATGGGAAATAGAAAGTTCACCCCGGAGATCACTCCAGTAGTTCTACTTGATAGAGGCACTGGGAACTAATATCGGGTGGCATGAAGCCAGGGTACTTCTATGAAGTTCTTGCTCAGAGTCTGCCTGTAATGCCACATCATCTGCATACAGCAACTTTATTGAATTATCCCCTCTGACATGTTTGCTAATGTAGTCCAGCACTAGTATCAACAGCAGTGGGCTCAGAGCTGAACCCTGGTAAACACCTACTCTCACTGAGAACCCCTCTGTGAAGCCGAACACTGCTCATACTTGAGTCATTGGGTCCCTGTACATAGTCTGCACTAATTCTACCACTGCCTCTGGGACTTCAAACCACTGTAGTACTGCCCAAATCAGCTTTCTTGGGAACTTGTCATATGCTTTTTCCAAGTCTAGGAATGCCCAGTTGGACTCTTTCCTCATCTCTAGCTTCTTCTTATCTATCTGTCAAACTGTAAACATTGGGTCAGATGTGCTGCATCCTGATCTGAATATGAATTGTTTATCTCTCATCTTACTTTCTACTACTCTGCATATCCATTTATCAACACCCTCTCCAGAACATTCATGCAATGTGACGAGTTTGATACCACTTTACTGACCACAGTTGCAGATGTCCCCTTTGTTCTTGTACACTGGCATAAGTATGCTTATTCTCTAGTCATCAGGGATACATCTTTATCTCCATACTACTATGAGTACCCTCAGGAGTCATTTCTCTCCATCTCACCCAGCATCTTTATTGTATCTGCTGTGGCTTCATCTGAGCCTGCTGCTTTCCCTGACTTCATTTTCCTTAGTGCTATTCTTACGTCTTCTAGGGTGGGCTCCTCATCTTCTCTTATTTTAGGCTGTGTCTGGGCAGTACAGCTTCTGTGAGGGTTTCTTTATTTAGAAGCTGCTGGAAGTACTCCTTCTCTCTTACTTTGATGTCCTGCAGACAGGTGACCAGTCTGTTGCTGACATCCCTTATGAAAGGTATCTGACTATCTTCTTTATCTTTCTCTCTTTGCCTTGCAACCTGATATAGTTTCTTTGTGCCATCAACGGAGTCATTTTCCAGAAGCTGGTAGAGTGCCTCCAGTTCTCTGTTCTTTGCTATTGCAACTCCTTTCTTAGCATCTTTGTTAGCCAATCAGAATTCCTTTCTAGCCTGGTCCACCTTTTCTATTGCATAGTTTTTCTGCACTCCTTCTTTCTTTTTATGGCTTAGGTTCATAAGTTCATAGGTG
Source organism: Protopterus annectens (assembly GCF_019279795.1). Classification (NCBI taxonomy): domain Eukaryota; kingdom Metazoa; phylum Chordata; order Ceratodontiformes; family Protopteridae; genus Protopterus; species Protopterus annectens. The sequence goes on from NC_056737.1 coordinate 1,822,353,176, forward strand.
TTTACTAGGCTAATGACCACAAGGGCCTTTTTAAGCCTAGCCATGCATCCCGAATCTCTGATGAGTTCTGATAAAGTGTAAGCATGGGCCTGGGAGATGAACCATTTACAGGTTACCTGTTTGTATCAGAGACATAGGTGCCAAACCAGGGATGAATTTCTGGTTTCCCATCCAATTGTCCAAGCTGCACTTGAATTGGATTAGTGAGGAACTCTGCTTCACATGGACAGGGAGCCTGTTCCATAGATGAGGTAGTCTCTGGGATACACATCTATCTCTCCAGCAGGTCCTATTTATATCACAGGCAAGGTTTAAGTCTTTAGAATGGGTAATTCTGGTACTGTTTGTTTTGTGGATATGCAGGAGGTCCATCAGAGTGGAGTCTGACAATGCCCTGCATGCCAGGCATAGATCTCCTCTCAAAAGGCTGTAAGAGACAGAATACAGGGATAAGGCCTTGAGGCAGTCTGCATAGGACATATTACTTATGCCCTGTATTCTTTTAGTGAGGATTCTCTGTGGACGTTCCAGTTGTTGAATATGCCTGGTTAGGTACATACCAAAGGAGGCATTGTAGTCAATGCTTCCTGTACTTCTGCATTCTACCACCAGTTTTCCTTATGTATCTTATTTCCATACCTGGATCAGCCATATATCTGTTCTGTAGTCCTCACAAATTATGTTTAGAGGCACTGCCATTCTTCTTCAACTCCACCTATTTAATCATCTTATTGGGGTGCTACAGCCCTGATAAACTCCTTGAAATTTTGTACTTTCTCTCCAGTCAACTTCCAGGTCTTCAGCCTGGTCTCTGTTGACCTTAGAGCCTTCTCTGACCACTGCTTCCACTTGATAGTGGCAATCAGTGGTTTATGCTGTGGGCCGACTGTTTCACTGGGAATGACTTTGCAATCACTGATTCTTCCCCAGTGCCCTTTCCATACTAGGAGGAAGAAAAACTGAGTTGTATGTTGACCACTGTTGTATGTGACCTTGTGTCTGTCTTTTTCTGAACCATGTGTTAGCTACTATCAAGCCATTTGACAGACAGAAGTCTAAAATGACCTCTCCTTCTTTATTCTTGTTGCCCCACCCATGTGGACTCAGGCAGTCTTCATATCCTGTTCTGTCTGACCCGATATGTGCATTCAAGTCACCCGTTATCAATGACAATTCATGTTATCCTGCTTTATCTAGTAGGCTCTGCAACTACTGTATAAATGCACTCTTTTCTTCACTGTCACAACCCTGCTGTGGGGATAGGCTGAGATTATGAATGCTGCCCCATCATTTCACTGGAGTCTGATTGCCATGAGTCTATCACGAATTCTGATGACATCCCTCACTGCCTTCTGAAGCCTGTCTCTCAGCACAATTCTGACACCATTTCTAACTTGTCCTCCTCCTGAGCAGTTGACTCTGGATTCCAAGCCAAGTAGCTTTGCTGCACTGACCTTCCATCTTGTCTCTTGGATACATAAAATGTCCAGCCTCCTCTGTATCATCATGTCATCCACTTCCAAGCTGCATCCTGTCAGTGATCCTACACTGAGTGTAGCAATTTTTAGTTCACGTTTGGCAGGTTGATTGGTTTTATGTCTAGCTTTCGCTCAACAAAGCTATACCAGGTAACCCAGGATGGGCAAATGGACACTGGCCAGCCAGTAGCTTATTGAACCAGGGATGCTGGGCTTTATGGTGTGCATACATTGGCAAACAGGAACACATATACACCCATCCTACCATTAGCATGGGTCCTTGGCATCAGTCCTCAACCTATTTATCACCAGTAACTACAGGTGCCCATTTTGGCAAAATTAGTCAACATGACTGAACAACCTAGAGCCATATTTTACATCATTGAGTTGCTATCCCTGTCACAGTGTGCAGTCTGTTATCTGTGCAAACCTATTTTGAGTATACTGTGCACCACAGTAGATGCCCAAAGCAGTTGGTCTTATACAACTCTTCCTCCTAAAGGGCAGTAGTGCTGCTACCCACAGCTCCATTCATTGGTGAGTTTGAGATGGAAATACTCAGTATATTTTTGGACGTGGGATGAACCCACAGAGAGGTCAGAATCAAAACTTGTACCTTGTGCAATGGAGGCAAAGACCCAAAATATCTAAACACTCAAAATATTGAAAAAGAAAACCTGTTTTAAGTAAGGGGCAAGACCTCCTGCACCCCTACAACTTATATATACCAATTACAAAATCATATAATACTGAAAAAGGACAAATTCCAAATTTTCAATATTTTGACTTTTAAATATTTTTTTGCCAGCAACAACTATTCAATATTTTGACCTTAAGTCAAGTAAATGTCACCCATATATATCTACACTACACCAACACACCACAAACCCGACAGCCAAAACGCTGACACCAAAACACCGAAACCACACAATACCGACAGTCCACATTGCCGAACACCATAACACCGACTCACAACACACACAACACAAGCACACAAAAACCTTACAAACCTACACTAAACCTTACATACACAACTATCTATGCACTAACCTTAACCCAAACCCTAACCCTAAGGTCCGTCACTATCACACACTTACCTTACCCGTCTGTCACTATCGCACACTTACCTTACCAGCACCCCAACCCTAAAGTCCATCACTATTGCATGCTTACCTTACCCGCACCCTAACCCTACAGTCCATCACTAACGCACACTTACCTTACCCACACCCTAATGTCCGTCTCTATCGCATACTTACACAGTTGGGCTTGTTTTGCATGTCAGTGTTTTCAGCATATATATACATATATATATATATATATATATATATATATATATATATATATATAAAATTTGATTACACAATGAATATTCATATCAAAATATCAATACACAAGTGATCGACAAACATTCATTTTACTAACAACACTAATTCTTAAAAAACAAATGTTCACAAAAGGTAATCTAATGCCTTTTGTAAACAACAAGCCATAATCCTACCCTGCTATTCAGACTGAATTTGACTGAATAGTGGTAGTATTATGAAAAGGGTTTTCCTATGCTAAGGTGAACACTTAGGGTTAGGGTTATGATTAGGAGGGCATTGTGATGCCCCCTCCGTTCCCCCTTCAAAATGTGTGCTACCACTAAGCCTGCCCCAACACTAACTATATACCTTACCTTACAAAAAATCCCTTCTGTAAAAATATCACAGCACAAAGTATCTCAGACACTCACCATACACACATACATGTAAAATATTACATCTAACCCCCTTATCTAACCACTACTGCAACCCAAACCTGCAAACACTCAACACATACACTAATCTTATCCCCTTACCTAACCCTGCCTCTATCCCTAACCCACACACTTTTGCACCTGCACTACCATCCCTAATACACACCACTTACCTTTGTCAGCAAAACAGAAAATTACTAAAAATGTTCACTCTTGTCACCATTTGTACACACTACAAATGCACTACACTCTGTCAGCATACTGGAAGAATGCTTAAAAGTACAAATTTACAACACATCCTCACAAGTGGTGCTGTATTATAGAAGGAATATAATTTAATACAATCAGGAAGGTGAATCAAAGAACACATGCATGTATGCATGGCGCTAAAATGTGTGCAAGGAACCTATAGTTTGAAAATAGCCCAAGGGTAAACTTAATTCTGCACTGGCCAGATGTATTTTCTTTCATTCAGCCCAACACTCTTCACTTATTCCACCCTAAAATCCTCTCCTTTAAAGTTAGGACACTGTTACCTACTCTAACCTTAAAACCACCAAATCTTATACCTAGTAAACCTGAATGGCTAAAGGATATTACCTTTAATAACCTAGTCCAAGCTGGTGATATTCATCCTAACCCTGGTGCTAACCCTCCTTTGAAAACACCCACCATCTATCATCTCCCTTCTACCACAACACCCTAAAGATTTTCATTATAAATGCACAAAGTCTTAACAACAAAGTTCATCATTTTCAAGCTTGGATAAGCCATAACCAACCTGACATCTTAGCCATCTCTGAAACATGGCTCAAACCCTCCATCTCCGACTCTGAGATCCTACCCCCAGGATTTCATACTCTCGGACATGACCGACTAAACAAAAAAGGTGGCAGCTCTGCCCTAGTCTACTCTAAACACCTTACCATAATTACCCTCCAAATTCCAATTCCCCAATTCCAGAATAAGGAAGTAACTGCTGGACTACTAAAACTAAATAAACACAAAAATATCTGTATTATTGTCCTATATATCTCACCTGGTAATAATATCTCCACACTCGAAGAAATTATCCTATGGGCCTCTACTAGAATTCATTACGAAACGTACATCCTAGGATATGTAAATATTGATTGGAACAAAATCAATTGCCACTCTCCCGCCCTAACCATTAACCTCTATAACTTCTCTCAGTTAATCTTCCCCATCACTCAACAAAACAAAATAAATCCACCTGGATCCACCTTAGACTGGGTCCTAGTCTCTGATCCCAAAAATATAACCAACTCTGGCACTATTCCTGATACCATTAGCGACCACCTCCCAACCTTCATACATCGCTCAACCAGCTCTTCAATCACACCAGCATCAATACATCCACACTCGCAACCTCACTAACTTCAACCCCACTACTTTCTCAAACATTTTCAAACAGATGAACTGGCAAATTCTAAACACCCTTCCTCTCAACAGTGCTATAGATTACTTCAACTCTGTCTTCTTAGATACCCTAAACTCCCTTGCCCATCTAAGAAACAAAAGGATAAAAACTAAAACAATTCCTTGGCTATCCAAAGAAACAAAAAAGATCATGCACCAAAGAGATAAAATATGGAAACTTTACCAAAACAATAAACTGCCCACTACACTGGTCCAATATCAACAGCTGCATAACCTTGCAAAAAAACTAATCACCAAGGACAAAAAATCCTACTACATCAAACTCCAGTCCAATAATAATAATAAAAATCCCAAACTATGCTGGAATTCAATAAATTCTCTTCTTAATCCAGGCTCTAAGAATAACCCCTATCCTGACCCAAGCAAATCTGACCTTGAACTAAGATCTGAGTTTAACTCATTCTTCATAGAAACTATTTCTAACCTCACCAATACATTTCCTAACAATAACCCAACTTCCTTTCACTCACCACTTTCCAATTCACCTTGCAACCCTCCCTCTCTGTTTGCGCTCAAACCCATCTCCACTAACTTTATACAAAAACTTTTGTCCAAACATAAACCTTGCTCTAATGCTCCTGACAATATCCCCTCCTCCTTCCTGAAATGTGCTGCTGATGGTATTGCACTTCCAATCACCATCATTATTAACAGATCCATAAAAGAATCATATGTCCCTAAGCTCTGGTGCTCAGCCTATGTTCTTCCACTTCACAAAGTAGGCAAAAACACCAGTATCTTAAACTTTCTCCCAGTTGCTCTGCTCTCAACAATCTCCAAAATCCTAGAAAAATGCATCCAGCTCCAACCCATCCCTTTTCTGACCCTAAACAACCTTCTCACTCCCACCCAACATGGCTTCCGCCCAGGCCATAGCACTATAACCGTTCTACTCTCTTTCCTTGAAACTGTCAATCAAGCCTGAGATTCAGGACATTTTGTTTCTACCATTTTACTTGATCTGTCTAAAGCTTTCGATACTGTGTTCCACAAGCACCTTGTCTGTCATCTCTATAACCTCCATCTCTCACCCAACACTTTATCCTGGTTTTCCAGTTATCTGTTCGATAGATCACAGGCAGTCAAATTGAAGAACTCCATCTCTTCCTTCCTACCTACCCCAACTGGAGTACCACAGGGATCTACTCTTAGCCCCATGCTTTTTAATATCTTCATCAATAACTTTCACTCTGCTATTCCTGATGCCAAAATCATTCAATATGCAGATGATTCAACCTTAGTCTGCTCTGCCTCAAACCTCTCTGAACTACTAAACAAAACCCAAATTGCATTCTCAACAACTGAAAACTGGATGTGCCAAAACCACCTCTCTCTAAATGCAAAGAAATCAAAGATATATTCCTATTAGTGTTATATATATTTTTTTGGGATATATATATATTTTTTGTCAAATATATGCATTTTGTTATAACAAGTTTTTTGGTTCTCTATTACTGATGTTGGTTTGTTCAATGTGTTTAATTGACTTGGATTTGGAACACATTTCAACATGTGGGGCATGTCCCTTTAAGAGGTGTACTATAAATATGACTCAAAATGGTGGAGTTCTTTTTGGTTATCCATTTTTTGTGCATTGAGAAAGGCTAACATTAGCCGAAACCGGTTTGCATTAGCAATGGTTGTTACCATTGCTTTAATGGTTGATGGAACTATGATGGAATAAAATATTTTCGCAATGAAGTACGTGCTGGTCCATTTTGGTGTGTTGATTGTGTGAACTGCCTTACCCTCATCAATGGCCTTAGTGACTGTTTCGAAAAAGTCGACCAAGTTCAAGAGGCAGGATCTGCCCTTGACAAAGCCAAATTGGGTAGGATCCAGTGTCTGTAGGTCCCCAATGTCTTTATTTATGAGTTCCATTATGATCCTCTCCATAGCTTTGCAGACAAGGCTCGTCAAGCTTATGGGGCGGTAATTTCCAGGGTCCATAGAAGCACCGCCTTTGTGGAGTGGGACCACAGTTGCCGTACGCCATTCTTTGAGTGCGTATCCTGTAGTAAGGCTAAGATTAAACAGCAGCCTTATTTGTGGGTTTAGTTCCTCATTGAGTTCGTGTAGCACACAGCCGGGGACACCGTCCGGTCCTATTGATGCTGTGTTTTGCTTTAGAGAGCAGCAGCTCTTACCTGGGCATCTGAGATGTTTGGGAGGCTAGACTCTGGTGGGATAGATATTTCTGCTTTTGGGGGGGGGGGGAGAAATTTGCACTGAACGTGTCTGCCAGTATGTTGGCAATGTCTGTGTTCATTTTCTCCGGACTCACTAAAAGATGATTCAACCTTAGTCTGCTCTGCCTCAAACCTCTCTGAACTACTAAACAAAACCCAAATTGCATTCTCAACAACTGAAAACTGGATGTGCCAAAACCACCTCTCTCTAAATGCAAAGAAATCAAAGATTCTACTATTCCCAACTACAAAGTCAATCTCCTACGACAAAAACAACTTCAAAGTCTATAGCCATACCAATTCACCTATAGAAATAGTTCCCTCTGCTAAACTACTTGGCATTACCATTGATGAACACCTCAAATTTGATATCCATATTCAACAAAATATCAAGAAAACCCACCAAAAGCTAGGTATGCTGTACAGGAACAATCACTTTCTCTCCAGCTCTACTAGGCATACTCTGGCCACAACCTATCTTCTTCTTTCCTTATTATACGGAGCCCCTCTCCTAACCAATCTGTCCTCCACTATCACCTCCAAACTAGAAAACTGCTGTAACAAAATCTAGATTTGCCACTAACTCCAAAAACTATACCCATCATTGCTGTACCCTACAGTCCCTGAACTGGCTCAAACTCCCTAACTACCTAGACTATCTCTAACTCACCACTGCTCATAGACTCATATTTCACCCAACAAAATGTCCTGCTCTAACTAATCTCCTTCCCCCCTACATACCCAACAGAACTCTAAGATCTGAACATCAGAATCTAATTGCTATCCATAAACCTAAACGTCCTGGTGGCCAACTTCTCCTCTCTTACTCACTTGGCAAAAAATGGAACTCCCTTCCATCTACTCTAAGATCTAGACCAAACTCTGAAAACTTTAACAGTCTGCTTTTCAAACACCTGTCCTCTAAGTGAAAATGTACCTGCCTTCACCCTACCTAATCCAAGCTAAACTTTCTGCTCCCAGTGTGTTCTCTCTCCATTTCCTGGGCTCTCCACCCTCTCATCAACATCTATAGCTACTCTGACTCAACTCAACTTTGTAAATATTGCAAATAGCATCCCTGTTTAAATGTGCTTAATAAGTGTGTATTCACTATTTCTTTATTCTGTCTTCTCTTTCTACTCATGTTCATACAGACATTGTTGTCAAACTCCATACATTAGAGTGCTCCTCAAATGAAATTGTATAACCCTCAACTTCATTCTCTATGAACTCTGTTAAATAGCATGACACAAAATGTGTTAATTTGTAACTTATTTTGTATATTGTATCTTTTATACTTATGTATCACTTGTATAGTTACACAACTTGGAGCTTTTCTCCCCGGACCTCCACTGAAAATGGGCCATTTCGGCCCGGTGGACTTCCCCGGTAACCAAACTGGAAATAAATAAATAAAAAATAAATACATTTTATTTGGATGTGGGTTTCAATGAATGTGAGTTTCAATGGCAGAGAAGTTTACTGCTCATGCTAAGTTTGTTTTCATTGTGAGACTGTATTGTTTGTTTAGCAAATGACCATAAGTGTTTGTGCATTTTATTTCAATATCTGTAATCACTGTAGAAGTAAATAAGAAGACAGTATGCACACTGATAGGTTTGAATAGTGTTCATGGTAACTGGGGAGAAATAGCCAAGTAATGGAACACTGGAATGGCTGGGGAGGGGGCTGCTGCAAGATGGGCTGCTCTGGGGGGCCCAATCCATTACCCTGCCTAGGGCCCCATTTGACCATAATTCTTCTCTTTTATAATAAGCATTATGAGCAAGTAGAGTGTCGCAAAAGATTACTATTGTCAAAAGTGGGTCTCGGCTCATAAAAGTTTGGGAACCACTGCTCTATATTATTAAACACTGTAATACAGCTAGTCTAGGTCAAAGCTGAAAGTGCCCACAGATCAGCCAACTTTCCAGTTAATAAAAATATTATTAATTAAATTCTGTTTGTAGGTCCTCTGTATAACAAACAAGTACTGAGCCAGTGTGGAACCTGCCAAAAAGCATAACATATCTCTTCCATCAAGAGAACAGAACAAATGTGCAACAATCCATTACTTGTTTAGCCCTGTCAGGAGCTGTTCATGCTGTGGGACACAGCTATGATTATTAGTTCCAGGTAAATTAAGATATTTTTTGCAATGCCATATCCATAACAATAAACTTTCCTGCATAAATACTAAAATACCACATATATCCTCCAGTGTTAGTCTGTTCAGAACTTTCATAAAGTCTGCACTTTTTTATGTTAAATAGAACTTTTTAATGACACCCGCTTCCTCAACACATGCTTCCTTTTGTACAGAAGTGACTCACCTATAGAATGTTTCTTCACAATCTCTACATAGTGGGCTTTTTTATTTAAAAAAATGGTGTTGGGTATGAGGTGGACTATGTAACATCCCCTTGCTATATATATCTCTCGGTTTAATTTCTCCAAGTCTTTTGGGTTTCTAATTCAAGACAGGAATGGAGCCCATTCCTAAGTGAAAGTATGATTAAAGTTCATAAAATTAGTATTTCTTAAATCTTTGATGTTAGCCAAAAGTGCTCTTTGCAGCACCCGCAATGTCCCCAAAATTGACTCCTGCAATTCATATTTATTTTATTTATTTTTATTTTACATTTATTAACCGGGTAGAATCTGTCTGGGCAAATAGCCCATTTTCAGCGGAGACCCGGGGAAAAAAGCTCCATAACAATAGTACAAAAAGATTACAACATTTTTAAAAAGATTTACAAACAATATACAAAAAAGTTTATCAGTTGCCAAGAATCACAATTTACAAAAAGGGAAAGTAAAAACAGAAACATTACATTTCCTAAGCCTCACTGCAGACAGTAATATGAAAATCATTAGATATATAACTAAAATAAACCATTGTGGCATTTTCATTTGGTAGAAGTAAGACAAGAGAAGATAGCAGAAAATAAATATTTGATTGATGGCATGAGAAACTAACTAGGAGTATTACAGGAGCATAGCCATTGTTGAGTAAAGTATTCCTTTAGGAGCTGTTTGAAGCTATGACTATCTGTGTTTTCTAGGATATTCTGGGGTAATAGGTTCCACTGTTTGGCTACTTTGAAGGAGAAGAGAGAATCACCAAAGTAATTATGGGACTTAGTTACCTTAAGTATAAGATTCTAGATGATCTAAGGGTCCTGGGGTTGGTATTTAGTTGCACTAGGTTGGAGAGTGCAGGGCAGTTTTCAGGTTTGTGGATAATGAAATGGGTCGTGGTGATCTGATTGAGCAATAACAGATTGGGAAATTCAAACCAGTGCAATTTTTGAACAGCAAGGCAATGATGGGTCCTGTTGGGTGTATTAGCAGCAAATTTTGCTATTTTATTATAGCAGGAATCAAGTACATGTAAATCAGACACGCACAGGTTAGTGAAAAGCTGAGAAGAGTAGATAGGAGGTGGGATCTGGCTGTGGCTAGTCTGGCATTTTGAGTAAGGTAAGGTTAGGCCCTACATAGAGCACCAAGTATGATGTGAAATTTCTTAATTGTGAGTGATATGTGTTTGTTGAATGTTAGGTTGCTGTCTATTGTGACACTAAGTAGTTTTGTTTGGCTAACTGGTTCTGTTATAGTGTCATTAGTGGAGTAGATGGAGAGATGAGGTGGTTTTGCTTTGGATTTCCTGCTGGAGAAGATAATTAATTTTGTTTTGATTGGGTTTAAGATGAGCTGAAGTTCATTTAGGTGATTTTCAATATCAAGAAATGACTTTTGCAGTTTATCTTGGAGTTCTTGGGGTGTGGGAGCAGAGCAAAGAGTAGCATTGTCAGCATATTGAATGATAGAAGCAGATTTAGTGGCAGTGTTTAGACTATTTGTGAATATAATAAAAAGGAGAGGGCCAAGGATGGAACCCTGAGGAACCCCAATGGAGACTGTGAGTAGTGTGGAAAGTTTATTATCCCATTCAGTTGCCTGTTGTTGATTAGTAAGGTAGCTAAAGAACCAGTTGAGAGCTGTAGAGTTGAGATTGAAGGAGGCCAGAGTGTTGAGTAGTAGTTGGTGGGATACCGTATCAAAAGCTTTGGACATAGGTTCATACTAGGCTATCTGCCCTAGGGCATTTATAAGCCTAGCCAGAGTGTGTGTGGCTTTCACCACCCCTTAGGATGAGAATACTATACCCATTAGTTTGCTGTGCCTCTGTCCAGTAGTGACACAGAGATGATTCCCGGGGTAAACCTACGATCTCCCATCCACTCGTCAAGATTTCTCTTGAACAGAGTCAGTGAGGGGCTCTGCCTCACATGGACTGGGATTCTGCTCCATAGTGTAGGGAGTCTCTGGGTGATGAATCTGTCCCTCCAGCACATCCTATTTATATCCGTGTTGAGGTTTAAGTCTCTTGCTCTCATGGCTCTGGTGGATTTGGATTTTTTGAGGTGGAGCATGTCCATTAATTCCGGGTTGGACATGGCCTTGTATGTCAGGCACAGATCACCTATGAGCAGATGGTATGCAACTGAATAGAGCTGGAGTTTCTTCAGTCGGGCAGCGTATGACATATGTTTGAGCCCCTTTATCCTTTTGGTGAGGAACTTTTGGGGTCTTTCCAACTGCTGCAGGTGTCGGGTAAGGTACATTCGAATGGGCGTTGTACTCAATCATTGGTCTGATAAGTGAAGAGTACAGGGTGCGATGACCTCTCCTGATCTGGATGTGAATCCTTCATGATCAGGTGGGCAATGTAGAAGGTCTTCCTAACCACTTTGGCAATGTGAGTGTCAAAAGAGGTTACTGTCAACTTGGGTCCCCAGGTCCCTGATAACTTCTTCCGTGTTTAATGGATTACCACCTATGTGGTAATTAGGGGTTACCTTGTTTTTCCCAAAGGGTATGACTATACATTTTGGCATTTAGCTTAAGGCCATGGCTCTGGCACCAGTTATCCATTTCTATGAGACCTCTCTGGAGGATGTCTGTGTCTGATGGAGTGTCAATTATGGTGCCCAGTTTGCAGTCATCTGCAAATTTTGTCAGCCACAATCCCCTATGTTTGCCTGCACTTCAGAAAAATAAATGCCGAACAAGAGGGGGCCCAGGACTGAGCCCTGTGGGACACCGCTCGTGACCGGCTTAGAGTCTGACATGGCACCAGCAACTCTAACCCTGTGGGTTCTGTCCTTGAGCCAGTTTGCAACCCATCTTGTGACATATGGGTTTACATCTAAGCTGGTGAGCTTTTCTATGATGCCCGAGTGGGGTATTGTGTCGAACGCTTTTGCTAGGTCAAGGTAGGCTGTGTGAACTGCCTTAAACAAACCAACCAAAGAATCACGCACGTGAGACAAGCGTGCACGGTCCCGAAAAAAACAAATCAACACACCAAAAACGGACCAGCACGTACATCATTGCGAAAATACTTTATTCCATCATAGTTCCATCAACCATTAAAGCAATGGTAACAACCATTGCTAATGCAAACCAGTTTCGGCTAATGTTAGCCTTTCTCAATGCACAAAAAATGGATAACCAAAAAGAACTCCACCATTTTGAGTCATATTTATAGTACACCTCTTAAAGGGACATGCCCCACATGTTGAAATGTGTTCCAAATCCAAGTCAATTAAACACATTGAACAAACCAACATCAGTAATAGAGAACCAAAAAACTTGTTATAACAAAATGCATATATTTGACAAAAAATATATATATATCCCAAAAAAATATATATAACACTAATAGGAATATATAAAAAATATAAATAATTCTATATATGCATATGTAGGGTGTATGCATATTCGGCTACTGATGGAGAAGTGTCTTCACGCCAGGCGTCCCCAGTAGCCAAAAGAAGACAATTGCCCCCTTTAGATCAAAGGGTAGGAGGAGGGGGGGCAGAAAACACAGATCTAGGTTCGACTACACCAACTTTACAAAACCTGTTGAAACAAATGATAAAATAGAAAATAATGTTCACAATTCTTCTACTGTCCTTTCACCAACACAGATAGCACTTCTTAATAAAGGATTGAATTTTGTCCCAAGTTCTGTTGTTTCAGAAAATCATTTATTACAGGATGTCAATGATTTCTGTAGAATACTAAACCTCAAAATATTTTTTTCAGACAGTGATACTTCTCAAAGATCAACTGATTTTAGATTTGGAAAGTCTTCATTTGTTCCTCCGATGAACAGACATGTTTCCATCTTTAGGGAATGTATAATGAAAGAACTACATTTTGCAAATGTTTATCAACCACAATTTAACAATCTTTCTGCCATGGAAAGACAGGCTTTGTTGGAGCTTAAAAACAATCATCAGTTGGTTATTACTATGGCCGATAAAGGAGGGGCCATTGTGGTCATGGACCATCTGGCCTATATTAATGAAGCTTTACGACAATTATCTGATTCTAGCTTTTATAGGGAATTAAATGTTGATCTAACTTTACAGTTCAAGGAAGAAATTGATAGGTTTTTGGAAGTATCAGTTAACCAGGGGGTGATTAGTGCACAGGTAGCTAAACAGTTGAAGGTGGAGGAACCTATTCCACAATACTTGTATTTACTACCTAAAATACATAAAGATGCACGTAATCCTCCAGGTAGGCCGATTGTATCTGGCTGTGGTTCTTTAACTGAACCCCTATCAGCCTTCCTTACACAATATTTAAAACCATTGTTGAGCCATATTAGATCGCGGATTCAGGATACTACTGAATTCCTGAATATTGTTAATGACTCACAGTTAGAATCTTCATGGTGGTTGTGTACTCTTGATGTAGCTTCATTATATACTAGCATCCCCCATAATTTAGGCATTTTAGCTGTATCATACTGGCTGTATAAATCCAAGTTATATTCAACAGAGTTTAATAATTTTTTGACCAAACTTACTGAATTTGTATTATGTAAGAACATTTTTTATTATCATGGCAAAGCCTATTGGCAAATTAATGGAACAGCAATGGGGGCCTCCTTTGCCCCCATATATGCAGACCTTTTCATGGGTTATTATGAGGCTACATATATATATATATGACAGTCAACATAATACATTTCTATCACATCTAGATATTTGGAGGAGATATTTGGATGATTGTTGGATGGTGTGGCGTGGTAACAAGGAAGAACTATCCAAATTTGTTACTTATCTTAATGATAATTCTTTTGGGATCAAATTTACAGCTATCATTGAATATGCATGTATAGTGTTTTTGGATGTTTTGGTTACCAGACTTGATGACAATACCTTAGTTACGTCTGTCCATAGAAAATTTCCCCAGTATAACACTTTGCTACATGCTGAGAGCTGTCACCCACGCCACATCATCCGCAATATTCCTAAATCTCAATTTATGAGGATGAAAAGGATATGCTCTTCCTCCGAAGATTGTTCTTATTTTTGTGGTGATTTATCCAACAGATTTGTTAATCGGGGGTATAATGTATATAACATTTCCAAATCTAGGAATACTATCAAAAATTTATCACGTTTGGAATTGTTGGAATACAAATCCAAGAGGATGGTTCAATCCGCTCCACATAATAAATCAGTTTTGAGGTTGGTAACTACATATGGGGCAAATACTAATCGCTTCACTGACATAGTTAATCAGCATTGGGACATATTATTGTCACATGAGTTTTTGAATAGAATATTGCCTGAGCAATGTTCTTTTTCCTACCGTAGGGGTCGGAATCTGAACTCTTTTTTTACTCATTACAAGAGATATACTCCAAACATCTCATTACAAACTACTTTAGGGGGTGATAAACTGAAAGGTTGCTTTCCATGTGGCCATTGTTCTTTTTGCAAATACATGTCCAAAACCAGTGAATTTTCCAGCAAAAACACTTCTCAGGTTTTTGATATCAGGATATTTGCTAATTGTAGCTCGGATTGGGCAATATATTTGACCACATGCAATTGTTCTGCATTTTATGTTGGACAGACGTCTAGGTCTGTCAAACTCAGAATAGGTGAACATATGAGTGCAATCAGGAACAGACGCACCACCAATGCATTATATAAACATACGTTAGAACATCCTTCTGCCACTTTTACATTTGTGGTTATAGACAGAATTATTTTACATTGAAATTTTAAAGCAGGATGGCATCAAAAACTCAATGATATGGAGAACAAATGGATCACTAAATTGGGGGGTCTTTTTAGACCTGGACTAAACACATCAGAACCAATATATTGAGATCCAGATATTTATTATATCAAACATTTTTTTCATATGCTTTTGGCATTCATACTAATGGTAAATATTTTTTCAATATTTTTTAGGTCCTATAATTGTTTGCATATAACAGATTCAATACAAAGAATATATGCAAGATATGGCCTTTATATTATTTTTAGACTTGTTGTGTTTAATTATTATCATTAGTTTGTATAATATGCATACATCCAAACATATGCATATATAGAATCATTTATATTTTTATATATTCCTATTACTGTTATATATATTTTTTTGGGATATATATATATTTTTTGTCAAATATATGCATTTTGTTATAACAAGTTTTTTGGTTCTCTATCACTGATGTTGGTTTGTTCAATGTGTTTAATTGACTTGGATTTGGAACACATTTTAACATGTGGGGCATGTCCCTTTAAGAGGTGTACTATAAATATGACTCAAAATGGTGGAGTTCTTTTTGGTTATCCATTTTTTGTGCATTGAGAAAGGCTAACATTAGCCGAAACCGGTTTGCATTAGCAATGGTTGTTACCATTGCTTTAATGGTTGATGGAACTATGATGGAATAAAATATTTTCGCAATGAAGTACGTGCTGGTCCATTTTTGGTGTGTTGATTGTGTGAACTGCCTTACCCTCATCAATGGCCTTAGTGACTGTTTCGAAAAAGTCGACCAAGTTCAAGAGGCAGGATCTGCCCTTGACAAAGCCAAATTGGGTAGGATCCAGTGTCTGTAGGTCCCCAATGTCTTTATTTATGAGTTCCATTATGATCCTCTCCATAGCTTTGCAGACAAGGCTCGTCAAGCTTATGGGGCGGTAATTTCCAGGGTCCATAGAAGCACCGCCTTTGTGGAGTGGGACCACAGTTGCCGTACGCCATTCTTTGGGTACGTATCCTGTAGTAAGGCTAAGATTAAACAGCAGCCTTATTTGTGGGTTTAGTTCCTCATTGAGTTCGTGTAGCACACAGCCGGGGACACCGTCCGGTCCTATTGATGCTGTGTTTTTTGCTTTAGAGAGAGCAGCTCTTACCTGGGCATCTGAGATGTTTGGGAGGCTAGACTCTGGTGGGATAGATATTTCTCCTTTTGGGGGGAGGGAGAGAAATTTGCACTGAACCTGTCTGCCAGTATGTTGGCAATGTCTGTGGGTTCAGTGATTTTTGTATCATTTTGGACTAATTCTGAGCATATCTGGGAGTTTCCACCCAGGTTTCTAACATAGCTAAAGAAGGCCTTATGATTGTCTTTTGTGTCTTTAGCGATTTTTCTCTCAAAGTTGGCCTTGGATGATTTTATGAGTGATCGTAGTTTTTTGCTAGTATTGATCAGAGATACCTTCCCTTTTAGGGATTTTGCTCTGTCATGTAGTAGCTTTCTCCTCTTGTTGTAGAGTTTGTTTATGGCTGGGGTCCACCAGACCGGGCGCCTGCCTTTGGTGGAAAGGGTCTTGATTTTATTAGGGATTGCTTGATCCATACATTCCTGGAGGTGCTCGTAGAAGGCATTTGTAAGGGTTTCAGCAGCGTGGGTTGTGGTTTCCACACATATGAAAGAATATAGTAGAGACTAATGGTCCATTGTTTTTGAGGAGGTTGATGTAGTTAGTGAAAGTTATGAGGGCTGTGGGGGTACTGTGTTTTGGACGGAAGCCATGCTGTGAACTAGATAAAGAGTTATTTGTAGTGAGGTGGTCTAGGAGCTGTTTATGTATACATTTCTCTAAGATTTTTGGCTAGGGGTGAGAGAATGGCAATGGGCCGATAATTAGATAGATCGTTAGATGGGCCTCCCTTGTGGAGGGGGATGATATGTGATATTTTCCACAGTATGGGGACATATTGTTCTGTGATGGATCGATTGATTAGGATAGATATGGGATAGGTGATGGAGCTTGCAGAAGTTTTTAAGAAGTCATTAGGGAGTTGGTCAGCTGCTAGACAGGTAGGTTTTAGTTTTGATAGGATTTTTTTGATATAAAAAGTTTGTTTGGGTTTAAAAGAGAAGTAGTTGGGTTTAGAGTTAGTGGCAGTAGGCACTGTAAGGGGTTGATTAGATTTATTGTTGCTTAAAAGTGAAGTGATAGTTGTGATGAAATGAGCGTTAAACTGGGATGCTAAGCATACTGTTCTATTTATTGTAGATGATGCAGGGGTAGAGGTTTTGCCAGGGTTAAGGAGGTAGTTAATGTTTTGCCAAAATATTTGTGGGTTATTTATGTGTTTTTGTTGGCAGGCTAGAAAATAAGATTTTTTTGTCAGATAGTATTTGCTTCTTAGTTTTCTTAGATGTTTGTAAGAGGTGAGGTTTTCTGAGGTTTTGGAGGTTTGATAAGCAGTCCAGGCTCTATCCTTTTGTTTAATGAGAGATTTAGCACCTTTGGTTATCCAAGGTAAGTTTTTGGCTTTAGAGTGTATTTTTCTTATTGGAGGGAGGTTATTAAGGATATTGAGGAACGTATCATTAAAATATTGTACAGCCTGGTCTAAGTGGAGCGATTTCAGAGGTGACCAGTTGCAGTTTTGAAGTAGGGAATTTAAGATGGTAGGGGAAAATGTTCTTTTGTTGCGTATGTGTTTGAAAATGACATTACAGGGGGAGTGAATGCGTTTCCTTAGTGGGTGATCCCATATTTTAACTTCATCATTTCCTATAATGCTTTGTAGCTTATGTTTTCAATGTTTCCCAGCTACTTCAATATTGTAATTTTTTTTCAAACACTTTTATTGAATTATCACTTGTGACATAGGCAAATTTACATTCATATAGAAGTAATCAAACTATACTAACATACATATTATACTTTACATATATTGCTATATATCATGTAACCTGAGCAATATTACATAAATTATTTAATTCCTGCTTTTTTTTAAACAAGAAACATCTTTATTAAACCATCACTTACTACACTGGCAATCATACAGTTATATAGATGAAAACAAACCACTCTGACAAAATCCTAGTTGCAAGCATTTTCCATCACAAACCATTCTGACACACTCCCAGTTGCAAATATTATGCTTCACGTATAATCTACCCAATTTTTCTCACTCAAACATGACATAGCACATTTAAGTCCTGTCACCTTTTAAACTTCATTCCTCCCTTGTATATATTGTTCCCAAAATTCCCATTTTTTCCTGATGTAGTTTACCCTTACCATTTTCTAAAGATCTCAATTCCAGTTGTTTTATCTCTACTTTCAGTATATTTGGTTTATATTCTGATTTTCATTTTCTAGTAATTGCTTTTTTGGCAGTCACCATTATTAGACACAGCCAGACCTTACCATGTCTAGGCAATTCCAATTCTGTATCATAGCTCATAAAAATCATCTCCCTCATCAGACCAATCTGCCCACCCAGCATCTCAGATAGTGCATTCTGCAGGGAATCCTTAAAGTCCACCAACTCACCATACTCCCAGAAAATATGTTCCCAATTACCTCTCTCTTCCCCTTCACACCTCCAACATTTGCAGTATGCCATCTATTTTGGGTTTAAAAATATCTATGTAAACATTTCCAGGCAAAAATCCTAAATCTTCTAGATTTTGTTGCATATTTGGAGTTTAATATTGTAATGTTTTCATAATCCCCAGTGCAACCGTCTTGTCACATTATTATGCCTTTCAATATACAGGCCCTCTGCCATAAGTGTATCACACACCGCAACAAGATGTGTGTCTGTTTCCAATTCTGTTTTACAAAACCTGCATTTGTCTGTTTCTCCGACATGTTCAATGGACCTTTTAAACCAACATGTATGTAATCCACTATGCTGGGCCGTCAATATTAACCTTTTGTCTTTTGATTAAAATTCATCGTTCCTTTACCATTTCTGTATCAGATCCTGATCAACAAGGAGTTTGTTTCAGGAGTTTTCTGTACTTGCAATTATATTTATGCCTTTCACAGTTCTTGTCTTCTCATCTGATCTTTTGTTTTTTGGCACAATCATTTGTTGCCTGATTTTTGTCTACTTTTAGTTTGATTTCCTTTCCTGCTTGACACAGATATGCTTCTGCTAAGCTAAGCAGGGAAGTCATCTTAGAATTGTTCTCCTCATGTTTTAAAACTTTCACTATGCTTGGATCTTGTGAGGTCAGCAGTTATGTATGCAGCCCTACGCTTGCAGATCTATACATGTAATTAATTTTGAGGAAGCTCATATCTCCTTCAGAACAGGGAATATATAATCTTCATATACAATGATTTGTATAAATCATTTGGTAAGCATGAAACAGTTTTCCTGCTTTCCTGTCCAACTGATCCAATACCTTTTAAGACCAGTCAGTTACCACAAAATTGTAAGTTAGAACAGGTAAAACAAATTGGTTTATAGACTGGACTTTTTCCTAGATGTCAGGGCTGTGTCCAGTATCAATTTTAGTCTTCTAAAATATTCTTTACTAAGTTTTATTTGCATTTGCTCATGTTTTATTGTCAATCCTTCATCAGTTCCCAAATATTTATACGCTCCCTCCTGTTCAAGTTCCTTTATATCATATTCCTTTCCCAGACTGATATTTTCTTGGTTCTACAATTTTCCTGCTTTAAAGGTTGCTTTTGTACATTTATGAAGACCAAATGACATTATTATATCATCTGAGAAAATTTTGACCACTTGCAGTTGTTTTCAGTTCCTCATCTGATGAACTGTATCGTTTTAAATCTTCCACAGAAATATGAGAAGTCTTACACTTTGTTTTTTTCTGGAAGCCAGATTGTAACCATGACCTAATCTGTTAAGTAGACAGCTTAATGAGTTAAGAGCAAAACAAAGAGCCACCCTGGAATATCTCCCTTTGAATTTTTAACCCTTGATAATAATTTGTCCTTTATCATGGTTTAGCTGCAGAGTAGTTTGCCACTATTTCCTGGTCAATGTGATATAATCGATCAATCTAGTGTGTTTCTTATGCAGCTGTAAGCACTTCTTTATCCATGAATGTAGGATGCTGTCAAATGCTTTTTTTTTTGTAAACTACCTATGTCATACTTAGATTCTTCCACTTTTTACAATTCTCCATTATGACTTTATTTAACAACAAATGATCTTTTGTGCCACATGACATTCTTTTATTACTCTTTTGTTTTATTGCCATGATTGAGTTTTCTTCTAAATGACTATAAACTCTATTGACATCAAATCTAGTATATATTTTATACATCATCAGAAGTCAAGTTACTGGTCTATAGTTTTTAGGATAGCTTGTAGGTTCACTGTTAAGGAGGAGTATCATTTCTCCTGTTGTAAACCAGGTTTGTGTATGTTTGGGATGCACATATAAATAATTCTTACTCAGGGCTAAATCTTCATGTAAAGCTATTAATACTTTCAGCCAAAAGTTAGGTACTGCATCTGGGCCTGAAGCTTTCCAGCCAGGAGCTTTTCTTAATTTTGTTTCAATTTCTCTGCCCATTCCTTCATCCCATTTCACATCCCATACAATTCAACTTTTTACTGTTTCTTTTACTTCTACTATCCATTCAGCATCTTTGTTATGTTCCACATAGTCTTCATAGATATTTCTTTAATATGTGTCTGTTTCTACTTTTTTGGTGGTTTTGTATTCCTTCTCCCTTGATTCTCAAATCTCTATAAAAATGTTTTGGTTCATCAATGAATTGCTTATTTTGTATTTTCCCTTTATATTTATCTGCATATCCTCTAAGTTTTTCTGCCTATGCTGATATAATTTGTTTATTACTTCAACAGGGTACAACAGATCCTGGTCTGTTCTAATACTGTGAGTGGCTTTTATGATGTCTGTTTTTCTAACTATTTTTGTTGATCTTTTCCCTCTTCTGTACTCTTCTAGCAGTGGCACTTCTTGTCTTAATTGCTTTATAGTTTTTTCTATTCAGTACTTTCATGATGCCATTTGATTTCTTCCCTTCCTTTCCCTTATTGTAATGTGTTTTTTTTTTTTTTTTTTTTTGTGGTAAAACTTCATCTGTTATTAATTTAGCTGCATATAAGTATATCCTATTTACTTTTGTTATATCACATGAATTTCTATGAATAGTCTTGAATACTGTATTCTTTGTTTTATCAAACTTCTAACATTTTGGGACTTATTGACTTTCTGCTATCTATTTCTTTTATTGATCTTAATATGTCTAGTCATTTCTATTAAATCAAGCAACTCTTCCCATAGATCATTTTCTTCTAAGCTAAGGGCACATTCTTTGCTCTCAGTTTCCTGCGGACATTCTACAGAAAGTTCTAGAATATCTTTTGTGACATATTCTTTTCAGCTGCATCCCATGATATCCATTGCTTTTTCATATGGGAACTCACTAGTCTATCACTTCACAACATTGACTGCATCACAGTTGACACTGTTTCCTGCACCTTCCCTTGCTGTGCAACTCCAATTGAAGTTTTGTCCTGATTTCCTACTGAAGGCTCCAAAGTATCTTCATATGGCAAATGATTAGATGCTTCCTCTTCCACAAGTTCCTCCTTAATATGGAGACTCATTGTTCTATCATGCTGTGATGTTACCAGAGTTGGATTTTCTACATGTAATCCTTCACTTCACAAGTAATCCATAACTTCAGTTTCTATTTCTTTAACTTCTCCATTACTAATCCACTTTTCTACTTTCTACCTTTGTTTTCATAATTTTTGTACTGTAAAATTGAATTGTCCATATCTGGATGCCTTTGTCTATATTTCTCTTAAAGTATCTTTGGTGCTGCTTTTCTTGTATTGATCAGTTTTGCCTTCTCCTTTGCATAAATATGTGCCATATCCAAACTATGGAACAACCTTCCCCCCTCTATAACCACTCTACCTTCCAGCAGTC
This sequence comes from Protopterus annectens, assembly GCF_019279795.1. Lineage (NCBI taxonomy): Eukaryota > Metazoa > Chordata > Ceratodontiformes > Protopteridae > Protopterus > Protopterus annectens. Next base: position 1,822,375,076 of record NC_056737.1, read on the forward strand.
ACTTCAAGACTGCTCTTAAGTCTCACCTAAAGATGCACCAGCTCTGTCCTTGTTCCAGTCCCGACAAAAAACCCTGCATCTTCCTCCCTCCCCCCTGCACTTGAACTCTTATCCCAACATTGTACATATGCCTGAGGTTTTACTAGCTGGTACAGAACATGTTAGACCTTAAGTACTACTTGCACATTTAGCCTTCCATGATTTTTGGTCTCTAGTTAGATATTGCTAAGTCTACTATTACTATGTAACTCACTGTTTCTTTATTATTGTAAAAAGTACCAATTGCTCTGTTTTATTGCATGTCATCTTCTTTATTATTGTAAGCTCAATTACTCATGTAGGTTGCTCATTTATAACTTTGTGTTGCTATTCTCCCCAGGCCTCTGCTGAAAAAGGACCTGTGTCCAGTCGGAATTTCCTGATAAACAAATGTAAATAAATAAATAAATATTGCACCATATTAAATCTCTTTTTCTTTCCATGTCCATATTTCTGCTTCAGATGTCTCCCACTCTTAATGTTTTTCCTTATTTTGGGGACTTATTGTTCCATCACAGTGTGACATAACACATTAAACTTTCTACACTAAATCCTTCACTTCACAGGTATTCTATAACTTCAGCTTCTATTTGTTTAATTTCTACATTGCTAATTTCTGTTCTGCATTATACCTTTTGAGGTTATTTTCTGTATTGTGAAATTTCCCATCTCTGTGTGCTTCTACCTGTATTTCTCTTTAAATATCTTTGGAGCAACTTTTATTTTGCACTGATTAGTTTGGCTTTCTCTTTTTCATAAATATTGCACCATATCAACTCTTTCTTTCTTTCTTTCTTTCTTTCTCATGGCCCCGTTTCTTTTTCATACCTTTTAAAAATCTCCAGATTTTGTTCTTTATATTTTTGCACTTCCTCAGTCACTTCTTTTTCCAAATGGCCCAAGGTTTCTTGGTCAATATATTGTTTTTCATGAATCTGTTGTATTAATGAACACAAATTTACATTAGAGGTAGGCAGGCAGTAGTTACTCTAACCCCACAGACAATGAAACACACAGGTGTGAAAAGAGATATTATTTTGTATTTTTTATTTATGTTTTGTTGACTAGGTTGTCCAACAGTGATATGGCTCTGTTTGGTGGAAGCCTGTGGAGAAAAGCTCAATATGCCACTGACAAAATACATAAACAAATAGTTTAGCATATAGTCTGAAAGCAAGATGTCAACAAAATAATATATAAAATGCATAACAATGGTAAGCAGTACACAGAAAGAAGCAGCATGGGTTAATGTAGATTACTAAAATAAAGAGTAATTATATAGACATACTTCTAAAGGAGTACTAAGAAAAATTACGCAAACAAGTTTAAACATAGTTATGGATATATAAAGTGTGTGAAACAGGCAGTCTTGATATATCTATCGTGTGTGTGTGTGTGTGTGTTTCAGTAAGCATCAACAACTGCAGTTTGCAAGATTGCAAAGTATACATTTAATACCATACCGAATAAGGAGATCATCCCAAATATGGCCAATTAAGGTTTTTTAAAGTGTGCATCTCTGTAATGTTCTTAGTTTTAGCAGCTTTTATGAGTAGCTTTGCAAATGAACAAAGGTTTCTGGAGGGGAATATATATTAATTATATAATGGTTTGCTTGCATGGTTCTTGAATGAAAGAATTTATGAGCATTTTAATAGATAATAATCAGCTTGTTTTAAAAAAAAAAAAGCTTTTGCATGATCACTAAGAAGACGCAATGGTGTTCTTAAGGCACCGTTATATGAATTTAACTAATTTATGGTATATCTTCTCCAACTGGGATAAAAATGGAAGATTAAATACCTGCATAAATAAAAGAACCATAGAACAGTTTAGTAAGGATTAACAAAGTGAAAAGTTTATTTGTGGATGAGGGTATAAAGTAAAATTTAATTCTGTATAGATCACCAAGAGTGATGTTACATTTTTATTGCATTAGAAAATTGGTCCACAAGTGATATGATGGCTACTGTACATAATAATAATAATAATAATAATAATAATAATAACTATAATAATAATAACAGTTTTGAAATGTTGCAGCAAATCCATATTCTAAAGCCTATAGAACATTAGATGGTGTGTGGGTGACCACCAGAGCAGCCCTTTGAAATCATTGGCTATCCTGATGTTAATATTAATGTCATTTTCCTACCATATTTGGAATGTTTCAAGACACTGTTGATTTACTCAATGGGATGGCACCGGAGGCATTATAGCAACAATATGGGATGAAAGTTAAAGACTGGCAGCACAAGTACCAAGCACTGTAAATATATGATACCTGTTCATGTGTTATATATATAAAAAAGAACACTTTCTACTTGGCAGTTTGTGGCTGCTTTGTGAAGGATGCTCTGCAACTCAAAACTGGCTCAGTGTTTTTCTGAAAAAGGCAGGGCTTGATTTTATGTATTGAGGAATCAGACTGTCAACATAAAACAAGATGTGGGTGAAACCCTGTCCATCTTCCACAGAGAAGACGTGATTCACCTGCAAATTAATTGTTCTTGTCCACCTTACTGAGATATTGAGAAAAATAAGGTTACAGTTAGAGATGGGTGAATGTCCTACAGTTCAAGTGTTCTTCCATAATAAACTGATCCAAGTGACAGTTTGTTTGAACTACATGTTGACCATTCCATCCGTGACTCTTCCTCTAAGTAAAGTTTCAGTAAGAGGTAAAACAACAACTGGACCAGGAGCATTAACTGAACTCTTACTTTAGTTTAATCATTTTGGATAGGTCCAGTAATGTTATATTAAAAAAAAAAAAAAAAAAAAAACAAGTTTATTACACACACACACACACACACACACACACACACACAAACACACACACACACACAGTGTTCACAAACATGCACACACATATCCATACATGAACATGCTCATATGCATGCATACATTCCTACACAAACATACGCATGCATGCATAGACACACACACATGCACCCAAACAAACACACACAAACATACATTCATGCACGTGCACATATACAGACACACACATAGCCATACATGGATATGCACATATGGATGCGCACGCACACACACACACACACACACACACACACACACACACCTGCACATACAAACACAAGCACACAAACACTCCCTCTTCTGGGATCCATTTTCAGATTCTCAGCTAGAGCGTCTTCTGTGTGGAGACATGCGTGAATGGGCGTACCTTCGTTGAAGGCTGTGCATCAGGGCTGGCAACTCGGTACATAAAAATCTACTGCCAATCATTAGCAGACCAGAGTTCCGCTGTGGCGACCCCTAACCGGGAAAAGCCGAAAGACACAAACAAAGTGCTGCTACCTTAAGTTAGTCCACTCTTCCAAAGTTTTAGTCAGCTGTATGTAGAGACAATTCTCCTGTTACTTTTATATTATTTTATTAAATGATGCTGCTTTTGTTATGCATAAACGTTTTTGTCCCCTGACTGAATACTGAATGGGTTCACTGAGACAGTGTGCTGTCACCCATCCAGTCTCTATTACTAGCACTGCAGCTGGTGACTCATAAACTTGGCCTGGAGGTATGAATTTAGACAGCCACTTAACTGAATGTTAAAAAAATGTTCTACCTTTTGGCAGACTCTGGCACCAATGAGCATATGTGGACTTAAGTTTTATGGTTTGCATTTCTGGTGCTAGATTTCAAAGTAGACAGTCTGTGAAACAGGATGCTTTCCCTGCAGAAAGAACAACCCGACCACTTATTTAAGTTATAGTCCTGACTACTACTTCCATCACTTTGTCTATTTGCTCCATGTGGGTACAGGTTTATTTGGCTTCACAAAGTATTCTGATACTCAGTAAAAGGGGTCATACAAGCAATAAGTTTGCCAGTCTAAGAAACGTACATTACAATGTGCTGTCTTTTAAACTGGAGGCTTGCAGTATTGTGGGGCAGCAAGTCATTCTGGTGATGTCTAGATGAATCCATTGCTGGCTAACCCACCTATAGAAGTCGAATTTGAAGATGCAAAATTCAGCAGCTACTTACACTGGTAATCCATTTTCCTTTTAAGTGCATCTACACTCATGCTGCAGTGCCCTGCAAATACACGTTGCCTTTAAATATATGTTGTTATGTGAGAAGTATAAACTGACAGCCATCAGACAAAAAAAGCCTGGGTCCTTTTCTCACTTGCTAATGTAAAACATATAATTCATCTTTTCTTTTCTGCTAGTCACTTGTTTTCTTCTCAAAGCGGAAAAAATGCTTACAGGGCTAGGCTGACAGCTATGAGCTGAAAGAGGTTTGTAAGTAACATGTCCAGCATTGTGAATCACAAACAATTGAACATATTTTCATCCAGGACAATTCCTCAAACTGCCATGGCACTGAGCATCATGATAACTGTGCTTGTTATTTCAGCTGAAAGGGGTTACCTGAGACATAATGTCTTCTTTGTGCAGTAAGCAAGCATCATGCTACGCATGGAATTGTCTCATGCATATCTTTGTTTCAAGAATTGTGCATCTTGCTGCGAATGCATGTCCTTTAAGTAGCAGGAATACCCTGACCAGTTCTGAAGTACTTATCTGGAAGGGATTTCCCAACATTTATAGTTCCAGTCTCCTTTGTAGAGGTAAGAATTTTCTGCATATCATAGTTTCAAGCATTACACTAATAAAGTAAAGGCCTAAGGTAGGAATCAGATAAGGCACTTCAGACTTTATAGTCCCAACTAAATCTTACTAAAGATTTTTGTCTCTTTGATTATGCTCTGCAACTGATTCCTTGGGATTTTTCAATAAACATATTCAACACTATATGTCCCCATTTGATAATGTGAACAACCACTTCTGATACAGTTTATGAATGCTATATGAGTCATAACTTAATTATTTGATATGGCTCTGAAATAGCAGAGACCTGAAGAAAAGGCAAAATTAAGGAAGCAGAATGCTTGACACTATGGCCTAGAGGGATAAAGCCATGACCTAGATAAGCCCAGTTATAGTATGACTTAAGTGCTGAAAGAGGTTGGCAGAGGATGGCACTAAGTGATTGACACTGACTTGCTTTTACTGGGAGAAGGAAAAAGTGGTTCTGGTCAGCCCATTACTGCCAAACATGCAGTGACTTGCAAGGCATCAAAATAGCCAGGACCAGAGATATGGACATGGTGTTCAAACGCCAGTGGTGGCAGCCCTCATCACCTGTGGATGTACCACACCCATGTACAGTGAGGGTGTACGAGATGCCAAAGTGATGTGTGTGCTGACGTCAGCTATCAGAACAGAGTTACAGCTGAACTAGATACTGGTGAGGACACAAACAACCTTCAAGGCTGCCTGGATAAAGGTTCCTCCAGTCAGCTATCACTCTTGAGCTGAGGACACTCCGGTACCTGTGAAATAAATAGGACCAATAGCTATAGGGGTAGACTTAATGGTAATCAGACACAAAGGGAAAATAATACAGAGAAATAAACAGAAAAAAAGTCATGGCATGCAAGGGGAGCAGACTTCACCTCTTTGTGCAAGAAATCTGGAGAAAGCCAAAAATAATAAGGGACAAGGGTCAAAAATCAAGGACAAAGTCTAATTATTGCTCTTGTAAACGTATAAAGGTGGTAGAATAACAGGTTTTGTGTTAGCATTTATTTTCTGAAGGATATGAAGACTGAAACTCAAACATCTGTCATTATTTAGTAACATCAATCACTAATGATTTGCCAGAAGACTACACATTTGTATGAGGAACAGACCAAAAACATGAGGCAAAAATCTGAACAGTCTGCAAAAACAAGGTATAAATTACAGACGTTTACTGTGTGTGTGTGTGTGTGTGTGTGTGTGTTGGTCTCATCCTGTTCCTTTTTTTGCTTTTTTATTTTTATTGTTTCGCAAATGTCACATATTTATGTCCAAATGGAAAGCCTACATAAAGGAACGACATTTTTTTTTGTTTTGATTGGGATTACATCAATAAATCATGCACCTTTGTCTTAATGATGGTAGTCTGTCCCCCAGTGCTGGGGGATGAATGGACAAATAGAAAGTGAGATGGTCTGATGGCCATGAGGCAGCAGAGGCAAAAAATGCAAACAAAAAAACTCACTTGTCCTAATGTTGTACAAATCTGTGCTGTTAATGACAGGAAGCTATCATCTCTATTTCATTGTGAGTGTAAACTGTCATGTCATGTGGGACCGATATCACTGTTTATAAACTGACAGTTATTTCTGTGCATGTAGCATCCTACTTAGGAACACATAGTCTGCATTACACAATGCTCTTCAATAAGGGCAGCAAATGCATCAAAACCTACTAACCAAAGAAGTCATACAAATACATCCCCTCGCTATAATTTCCAGTTTCCTAGAGTCCTTATTGGGCATAAGAGGCAAATATTAAATTAGACTACTTTGGGGCTCCAACTTGAATAATACTACAAGGGGAAGAGTGAACAAGTAAAAATCCAACTACTTTCAAGAGAATGCAATACTTTCTCTTAGGATGGTTGTTAATGGATGCAGTATATTTACTAGAACACTAAAGGCATTTTGTCACCATAAATTCATCTAAATAAAAGATATATGAATTGTCAATCTATTGATAGCAATTACAGTGAGTGCTAACAGACCAACAAAACTGCTGAAACAACTTTCTCAAATTTCAGAGGGAAGCTTTTCTTGCAGGGGCAAGCCCCCAGCACACGTAAGTGTGGGGATATCCCCACACCTTGCAAACATTTATTTATTATTTATTTTATTTTATTTTACATTTGTTGACCGTGAAAGTCCAACTGGACACAGGTCTATTTTCAGCGGAGGCCCAAGGAGAAAAGCTCCACGTAAAAAGCAATCTAACAAATAACATTTTAATTACAACACTTTCTCCTAAATGCATACAATATTATACAATAACATATTTTACATTTCTTCACATATATATGTATAGATACAATTATTGTATTCTAGAAGTATACCACTTGTATGTAGGAATATGTTTAACTGTCTTCAGAGATGTATAAGTAGATACGAACAGAAAAGAACATTGTTAGTTAAGAATTAATATACAGAGGTTAGGCAGTATTAGGTGATCCTTGGTAGAATCAGTGTATCACTGCAAATGTAGTGGATTAGACTGGGGAGTCACATGGGTATAGCCAGTTGTTAAAGTAATGGGTTTTGAGTAGTTTTTTATATTGTGGAGCAGAACCTGTAGATGTTATGTGTTTTGGAAGTGAGTTCCAGACTTTTGCTACAGAACAGGCAAAAATAGATTTGCCAGCCTCATTCCTATGTTCATAGGTTCATAGGTAGGTACTAGGCTATCGGCCCAAGGGCCTACATAAGCCTAGCCAACAAGGTTCCCTGGCTTACGCCACCAAGAAAGTTATTTTCCTGTGCCACTGTCGAGCAGAGACACAGAAGTGATCCCCGGGGTGTATTTCCTATTTCCCAATCACTCATCAAGATTTTTCTTGAAGAGTGCTAATGAAGAACTTTGCTTGACATAGATGGGTAGCCTGTTCCAGGATATGGGAAGTCTCTGGGACAGGAATCTATCCATCCAGCATGTCCTGTTTATTGTGGTGACAAGGTTTAGGTCCCTAGAGCATGTAGCTCAGAGGGATTGGGATTTCTTTAGGTGTAGCATGTCCAACAGCTCTAGGTTTGACATAGCTTTATATGTTAGGCAGAGATCACCTCAGAGTATGCGATATGCTATGGAGTAAAGCTGGAGTTTTTTTGAGGTGGTCAGTGTAAGGCATTTGTTTGAGGCCAGTAATCCTCTTTGTGAGGTACTTCTGTGGCCTTAACAGCTGCTGCAGATGTCTTGTGAGGTACATTCCAAAAGGGGGGGTTGTACTCTATAATGGGTCTAATGAGTGTTGAGCAGAGGGGAACAATGACCTCTTTTTTCCTGGATGAGAACCCTTTGATGAGGTGTGCCACGTAGAAGGACTTCCTGACTACTGTGATGATGTGACTATCAAAGGAGAGACTACTGTCCACCTGGGTCCCAAGGTCTCTTATCACTCATTTGGTGTTAAGTAGATTGCTGCTTATGTGGTAGTTCATGGGTACAGAGTTTTTACCAAAGGGGATGACACTGCACTTTTTGGCATTGAGCTTGAGGCCATGACTCTGACACCAGGCATCTGTCTCAGCGAGGCCCTTCTGTAGGATGTCCACATCATTTGGGGACTTGACTATGGCTCCTAATTTGCAGTCATCTGCAAACTTCATTAGCCAGAGGCCTTCTGTGTAAGCCTGTACTTCAGAGAAGTAGATACCAAACAGGAGAGGTCCCAGGACGGAACCCTGTGGTACTCCACTTGTCACTGCTTTGAGGTCACATTTGGAGTCTGCAACTTTTACAGTGTGGGTTCTGTCAGTGAGTCATTTGGCAACCCATCTTATGACGTAGGGATTTATACCTAGTTTAGTGAGTTTAGCTATAATGTCAGAATGGGGGATGGTGTTGAAATCCTTGGCGAGGTCAAGATAGGCTGTGTGAACCACCTTACCCTCATCTATGGCTTTGGTGACTGCCTCAAAGAAGTCAATCAGGTTCAGGAGGCATGATCTGCCTTTCACAAACCTGAACTGGGTGGGATCCAGAGTTTGGTGGTTACCAATGTTTTTGTTTATGAGTTCCATGATGATACGTTCCATGGCCTTGCAGACCAGGCTCGTCAGGCTAATAGGTCGATATTTCCCAGGATCAGTGGTGGCGCTCCCTTTGTGGAGTGGGATAACTGTTGCTGTGCACCATTCAGTGGGCACAAAGCTTGATACGAGGCTATTATTGAAAAGGGTGCTTAAGTGGGGAGCCAGTTTGTTCGGAAGTTCATGTAAAACGCAGCCTGGGATGTTGTCCGGTCCCATGGATGCTGTGTTTTTGGCTTTAGAGAGTGCAGCTTTTACCTGCGTAGTTGTGATTACAGGGACTCTGCATTCTTCCTGTATAGATATGGGTCCTTTAGGGGGTGAGAGGGGGGTAAAGTTAGCACTGAACCTATCTGCCAGAATGTTGGCAATATCAGTTGGTTCTGTAATTTTCTTGCCTTTGTGCTGTAACTCAGAGCAGATCTGGGTGTTGCCATCGAGATTCTTGACACAGCTATAGAATGCTTTTTGGTTGTCCTTGGAATTAGTTGTGATTTTGTTTTCGTAGCTAGCTTTGTAGGATCTTATAAGGGATCTCAGCTTCTTACTGAGGCTGACCAGGGAGCTCCTCCAGTCATGGGATTTTACTCTCTTTTGCAATGGTTTCTTCCTTCTGTTGTACAGTTTGTTTATGGCAGGGGACCACCAGATTGGCTTCCTTTTTTTGGAGGATAGCGTCTTGGTTCTGTTTGGGATAGCACAATCCATGCCCTCATGTAAATGCTTATAGAGTGCATTTGTGTAGGATTCAGCAGTTGTAACTGTATTGTCCATCTGCATGAGTGTCATGACGGTCATCACTTCTGTCTTAAGAAGCATGAAGTTGACTCTGGTGAAATTGTTTACTGTGGTTTCCTTAATGGGGGGTGGGGGTGGGATGTGGATATCAAGGGTGATTAGCTTATGGTCGGATCGGACCAACGAGGAGTTGACTTCAGGTGTGGAACACCGGTCACTCATGTTGGTAATGACTAGGTCTAGGATATTGTTGCCCCTGGTGGGGCAGTGGATAAGTTGATCCAGGGCATTGGTGTTTATGAATTCCAGAAAGCATTGAGCTAAGGAGTTGCTACATGAGTAGTTTTCCCAGTTAATGGTGGGGTAGTTGAAGTCGCCCATTATTAGGGTGTTTGGTTGAACCCTAATATTTTCCAGTACATCAAGAAAAGAGGAGTGGGAATCCTGGGGCATGGTGGGGAATCTGTAGCAAGCTACAATTTGGATTGCAGTTTTGCCCAGAGTTAGTTGCACTTGGATAACCTTGGATGCATTATGCTGAGCAACTAGCCTGGAGGTGTGGATATCCTTAATGAATATGGACACACCTCCACCTTTGGTGTTTCGGTCCAGGTTACATGGCCGAAAAGTGTGGTATGAGTTATAGCCTGGTAGTGCAGGGGTGCTCTCTGGAGCCTTGAACCAGGTCTCAGTCACTGCACAGATATAGATGTTCTCCATTTTAAGGAGTGCTTTGAGTGAGTGCATTTTGAGATTTAGACTTCTAGCATTGAGTAGCATTATCCTCAGTTTTTGCTTGCCTGTTCCTGTTATGGTGGTGAATTTGTTATGTGAACCTTGCCTAAAAAAGGCATTATAGGGGCAGCAAGAGCCTTAGCCAGTATCCGGAATCCCAGGGGCGACAGGTGCAGGCCATCTGTGGCAAAGCATGTTTGATGACATTTATGTAATATATATATATATATATATATATATATATATATATATATATATATATATATATATATAGATAGATATATATATATATTAGGGAATATTTATTCGACTTACTGGCATTTGTACTAGTATTTGTAAATAGCCTTACATGTTCTCATTATATTTGTGATTTTTCCCATTTTCACATAATCAGGTTCTTTAACAGCATCATTTTTTCCTTATATTTTCATTGAGCAGCATTCAGAAACCATCTTAATAAAATAATGAGAGAAGGGAACACACAGACAGAGAGAAAGAGACCATACATAGACTCACACAACACATGCATACATACACACACACACACACACACACACACACACACACACACACACACACACACACACACACACACACACACAAACACAAGCACACACACAGATACAGCTTGCCCCAAAGTAGCATACTCATACTTTGGCCAAGTATATTCTCTTTGATTCAGAAAAGTCTTAACTATTAAGGCTTGCCACTCCTCAGTGCACAAGGGGCAACATGTTATCTGAGAAACAAACTGAAACTAAGGAGGTCTGGTCAAAAAGGCTACCTGCATCCCATTAGATGGGAAAATGCAAATTCACCCCAGGAGGTTCACCTGTGTCCTTCTTGGACAGGCACAGTAGTTGTTGACTTAGTTCTGCTTAATACCTTGATATTCTTGGGAACAAGGGTTGTACTTGGCTAGGCTTATAAGGGCTTCTAGGGCCATTAGCCTAGTAACTTCCTATGATACTTGTCTTGATTTTAATCCCAGCAAAGCTATTGCTGAAAAACTATTTTCAATATATCAATAAGACCATTTGTAGAATTGGTGACTCTGAACATTTTTCTTTAGCTATCTTTGTAGGTAGACTGAGATTACCTAGGACCATTTTGAAAAGTCTCCTGACAAATGGTGCGGTATGTAAGTTACAAGGTTTGGAGGGGATTCACTAAAATTATTTTACTGGAAGAGAAAAGACAGACCGAGTAAAGGAGCTCTTGCATTTTCAGATATGATTTTAATTGCTTTAAGCATAAACTGTATATCTCACAAATGGAGAAATACGACACAACTCCAAAAATCTCAGGGACATCTGCTATAGGTTACCCTGGAAAACTTACTACTGTTAGAATGCTGCTTGAAAATAAAATAAACAGCTTTATTTTGGCCTTCATGTAAAAAAACAGCCTTAAACTAGAAATAAAAGAACTGGATCAGGGAGTCAACAAAATGCAGAGCCAATCAGTCTGGAATCTGATAAATTCTGATTCATGTAAGTCAATGTCAAAACCCAGATTTTTACCAGTAAATGGATACTAATTTAACAATCTCACATTCTGGATGCTTATATGTGAAGAAATTAGTTAAAAACAAAACAGTTTTATAATTTACAAAGAGCTGCAAAAGTAAAAGATTGCACTAATATGGCAAAGAGGAATGAATATAGTTTTAAAAACAAAAAAGGTGACTTGAATATCCAGTTTTCCAGACTTCTTTTTATTTATTCTGTTCCTGTTTTTGCCACAGGTAAACGAACAGAAAGAATAAGGTATAAGCAACAAACAAGCTAAGGACTGAAGCCTTGCTTCTAGAATTCTAAAGGATTGTAATAAGCCCATTTCTAGTTTTTTCTAAGGTTTTACTGCTCCATTCTTATCAGCCAAAGAAACTCTACTTGCAAAAGTAACATTGCTTTGGAATATAACTAAGCTTCTGAAAGGTTTAATGTATACTTTATGAAAAGCATAGACATTAGAGCAGAGGTTTCAGAGCAGGTGGACTAGACATTGTGACCATTACCAAAAAGACTTGCACTTGGCGTAAGTGACCTACTACTTCCTCATTAGTATAGTGGTGAATGTCCCTGCCTGTCACACGGGAGATGGAAGTTTGATTCCCAGGTGGGGAGAAGTTGTATCTTTGGGGTTGAGGGATGGCATAATGTTCAAGATGTCGACCTCACAGACGAAAGGTACAGGGTTTTACTCTCAGTGAGCGATACTGGCTATGCTTAACATGGTCCACACAGGCAGCTAGCCTAGTACTTACCTATAAACCAGTAATTAAACGAAATAAGACTAATTTTCATTTTAGATAACAGAGAGTATTTTTGCAGGTTTACAGGCCGGCAACTCGTAACGTAAAAATCTACTGCCAATCATTAGCGGACTGGAGTTCCGCTGTGGCGACCCCTAACCAGGAAAAGACGAAAGACACAAACAAACTGGTTCAGCCAGCAAATATATATAAAGACTCCATATTTACAGCAACTGAACCCAAATAGTAATTACACATTAAAACTGTTAAGCAAACCTCAGACAAGTTAATTCTCACCCAGTACACCAGTTCAAGTCAACAGCTTATCTCTCATATACATCTGTGATCTTTGGAAAAAGGAGGGAATGATCTGTTATGCAGCCCCACTGCTTCTTTCAGCCAACATCTTTTATTATTTATTTTCTTTCTCATCTTAAGTAGCTTGGGAGGTTAACTAGCTAGTCTCTTTTTTTGGAGTTTTAATTGTATTTACCATTCAACATTTTAATAAAACAAATCATTGCTTGGATGCAGTGACTAAATATTTAAAACGTATTGCTATCATCTTGCCTAAAGTCTGGAATCCTCAGTGTTAGTAGTATTTTTACCAATTTAACTTTCAATGGAGGAAAAAATCCATCAGGAGTTTTGCAGAACTGTATAGAACTTTATTAACCCTGATTTAAATACTGCAATAAATGTCTATACTACATAACAGCTAATATTTTAACTTGCAAAGGCACATCGAGACATAAATAACATTTACAATGGGAATAAGACATACTACATAAAATAGCACTGCACAGAAGTAAAAAGCAATCCATCATATTTGTTTTAATGTTATATAATGGGAAACTATATATATTTAAAGCAGCTGTGTTTTTCGTTGCTGGAACTATAGTCTGACACCTGTCATCAATTGGTGTATTGTTCCCATAAGAGATGTAGTTAATCAGTTTTACTTGCCATGACAGTTTCTATGTTACAGCTGGGAATAACTGAATTTAAAAAATGACAGTGAAGATTTCCAAGGCAGTAAACCAAACCTGCTGTTATCATAAAACAAAGATAGATGCTTCTCAGAGGAAAAATCTCATTCCTGCCTCCTGTTTGGCCAGCAGCTACTTCTGGTATCCTGTTTCCTCTGTAATAATTTGTTTTTAAATATGATATGGCATATTTATATTGAAGTAGCAGTATTTAGCATTCATCTGCTTAAATAATACTGAATATTTCTATAGTTATAAAAACAATGTCATAGAAAATTTGAGTTGTTTTAAATATGAGGAAACACTTGAAATGTATGAACTGCTAGCATTAAGGTATCACTGTAAAACAAAAAGCAGTATTTTGATAATAACAGACATAAATGTAATAATCATGCAAAATTAATTTATGCATCATCTTAACTGTTTTTCTTGCCCGTACATAAGGCAGCAGTCTGTGTTTAGATCACAGTAAGCTACTTTGCCATAAACACATTGGAAACGACTAAGTCAGATGGCATATATTACCACATCAACTGTATTTTGTTAGCAAGAAACACCTGAACCGAAATATGCAACTCAATGGCCATCCAAGATGGAACAGAGACAGCTGAAGGCACTCCTTATGGCATAATGATTTCAGTGACAAAAAATGCTAAATAGTAAACCTTGCTCAGAAAAAATAGTAGGATATGGAAGGAACCCTGCCACAACCCATAATATTACCATACAGCAGGGCAGTGTAAAAAGGTAACAGGTAATCAGAATAAGACTGCAGTATGTGGAAAGGGGTGCTGACATTTTATTATAAGGATTTCAGTAACAAATGTTTTCACATGAAGGTGTGATGGGCAAATGACATGATTTTACTGAAAAATTAAAGGTATAAAGATAAGCAAAATCTTTAGACATGAGAAAGATAAGGACAATTGTATGACAACATGAGATTAGAGTATTTGAGGAAAAAAAGCTCAAATTTAGCAATATTCATGCTTCCTTTAGTCACTTTACTCAGTTAAGAATCACAGGAAGAATACAATTTTGAATAAATGTCCACACCAAGCTTTTTATACTGTAACTATGATTAGACTTGTAATCATGATTGCTTAAGTACCATTTGAACCCACTCTCTGATGTTTGTCAAGCAATGAATAAATGGGGTGAGACTGAGGAGTGCACTGCTCTCCTGAAGGTCTCACAGACTGATTCTTGTTATAGCGCTCATCTCTGCCAGGTATAAGAATATGGAATATTCACCACCCATTTTTCTGTACAGTAACCCATCACAAAAATCTTAAGGCCAATAGTAGAATGCAACTTTCTGTCAGGAGACATTCCCTCCATGTACACCACTGATTTTTTTTTGCACCCAGTAGGACCGAGGGCAGTGACTCCTCTACCTTCGCATAATTGGCCCAGTCATTCTGCAGTTGTAAGAGCTGGGGATTCCCAGACAGGACAGGACCCTATATCCCATATGTTAATGCCCAGTAATCCCTCATGAGTCATGAGCTCATCAACTCATGGTGACAGCAGTGTGATAGGGAATGGGCCACTTTGCTGGTCTGGCAGGGTAGCCTCTCCTCACTTTCAGTGAAGCACTCCCTTCCCTTCCCCTTTGGAAGCTTTTTGCAAGCCTTGCTGTAGCTGTCCTCTGACAGTCCCCCTCAAAACACAGTGGAATTGTACATTGCACTGCATGTTCAACAGATTCTCCAATAGGTAGACATCTAGTGCTTCCACTAGGCATCACCCATGTCCCATGTGGCAAGCCACAGCCACCCTTCCCCAAGGATGGTTGTACAGGCAGCAGCCACTGACTGCCATCCTCCTGTGCCAGCTCCTACAGGTGCCTAAGCCACTATTCGAACTAAGGTCAACTGTAACACAGTCAGGGCTTTATCCCTGTATGCCATGGAGTGGCTTCTATGTGCACCATTGTTGATGCTATTTGCAAAGAAAACATAGAAATATACAACTACTGTCTTAGATGTGTACAGGTTCACTTGCAATAAACATGGCAGTATATTTAAAATTCCTGGATGTAAGTATAACTCTTAGTGAAAAAAAGTATGTCTCAAACCCTAATAAGTGGAAAATACTGTGGAGTTTCTCAATGGTAACAGGACTATATGTTTTGTTAGGTGCTTACTCACCTGAATATATGAAGTCCCAAAACTACTACTGGCTCAGTATTTATGACCCATGAGGATATAACAGCATGTATAGATTGCTGCTACACTTATGTAAGCTGTTCAGAATTCCACTGAAATCAAACAGACAATCAGAATGAGAGTTGATATAGTCACACACACTTCAAATGGCATGCACCCATATCTTAATATTTGGTCATATAATATTAAAATTATATATATATATATATATATATATATATATATATATATATATATACATACACAAACACACACACACACACACACACATATATATATATATATATATATATATATATATCGGAATCTGCTAGGAGAGATTCCCTCAGCTGGGAAAGTACCTACTAACATTTTGTTACCAGGGTCAGAATATCATTATGGCACTAAGATTTTTCTTAATGCTAAATCAGGTTTCTAACCATTCAGACATTTTAAATATTATGGCTTGTTGTTTAAGGGTTAGGGTTATTCTGGGAGCAGATAGCAAATGGGAAGGTAACATTGTTTGCATGCATTTATTTCTAAATGGATACACAAGCTAAGAATTTACGGACTACAAGAGAGCATATATCTGCCCTAAAACAGATTATTTGGGGGGAAAATCTCTCTCTTGGTATGAATAACATTGTAATAGTGCACTAACAGCTTTCAATTTAAAATGGCATGCTATAAATAGCTGATGACATGCATGCTGAGACTTTCTGTCATCTCAAAATATTTTTCAGTATATACAGGAGAGAGCAGAGATAAATGTATATCATGCCTATCTTTCATAAGTCCATTCCATCCTTTCAGATATCTCCTCATAACATCTTTCCCTTGCATGTAGTAGGGGCTGTCTGCACTGCATATTTCAGTTGTCTATGTTGATACTATATTGTCAAACATGTAGGAAGGGATTTTGCATAATTGCATAAATTATCTATCTAGATATTAGCCTCTACCAGTTTCCACCTTAAAGTAAAAAACATCCTTTATCTTTAATTCTGGGATAACCTATAATGATGCATAGCTGTCTTTTCGAAGGCACCCTTTAATAACTGATGGTATACATCTAAACCTAGTATACTACCTCTGACAGATAGCATTTGGGATCGTACTTGCTTTTATGCAGAAGGCTAAAGAACAGAAGGGATGTTTTGGACACTATTCTAAACACTATGTTATTCATATCAAGTTAGGAGGTTGTATGATGTCTTCCTTTTTTAATTTCTCCAAATGTTTAAGTTTTTCTTTTTTTAATATCATGTCAGGATTTGACCCTATCCCTAATCTTTGCTGATGTTGTAGGAGATTTTTGTATAGTGGTAAAAAACAGAGTTTCCATCTCCTACTGGACATAATGATTATTACCTGCTTAAGACCACTGCATATGAATAGACAAACAGCATTTTACAGTGAAATAAGCAAAGCATTTCAAAGGGCAGGTGAGCCAAACTGCCATGTGTAAGAGACATCAATAAGATTTTAAATATGGATTCCTGATCCATTTAATAATGAAGGACTGTATCTGGGATGCCAATACATCACCCTATTAATGCCCTACACTGTTATGGACTTTGCATGGTGCTGCCTTTGGTTTGTGGAATAGTCATTGTGATATGCACCTATTTTGCTTTGTACAGCAGTTAATGGAAAGAAGTATATTTGCTGGAAGTACATGAATTATTTGGTTGTCTTCACTATCAAGACACACTGGATTTTATAAAATTTGGTGACGGCTACACCATTAGCCCTCAGTGCTTTTATGTTAAGTTTAGCAGACAATAAGGATGACTTAACTTTTCTAAATATTGCAAATTACACTGGTTAAAGGTCACATCATGGTAATACTACAATGGCTTTGGAATAAGTTTCAGCAGTGGCTGTGCCTATGCACGCTTCTTTCCAAAACTTACAAAGGGGCTCTAAATGACTTACTCTACCCCATGACATTTGAAATTACTTTAAAGCATATCTACAACAAGGAATGGCTCTAAACGAATTTCACTTTTATCTAGAACTAGATGTAGGTATCAATAACAATATTTTTTCTTACCAAATGGTGATCCATACAGAAAGTAGGCTCTCAAATGTTTGTTGAAACACTAACAATGCAACAACTAGAATGCCCACAGAGGTACCTTACTAAAAGGATACAAGGCCTAAACAATATGTTCTAAATGTACTGACTCAAAGCCCTGTCATTATATTTCATATCCTACAGACTGCTAAAAGGCGACCTGTGTCTGGCATACAAGGCATCCTCCAACCCAATACTGATGGATATACTGCACATCAGCAAGTCAAATGACATTAGAAATACAAAGTCTAAGGATCTAAACCTCTTCTGCAACATTAACAGAATGGTTTGGAGGGACAGGTATAGCTAGCACAGGATACCGCTGCTCTGGAACAGACTACCCATCCATGTAAAACAAAGCATAACCCTGTTCATATTTATGTGCAGTTTGGACCTACGGATAGGAAACAGAAAATTTACCCTACAAATGCCTCCTGTAACATTAATGGACAGAGGCTTGTTTGGTATGCATGGGTCCCCTCAAATTATCAATGGTATGATCCCAGTTATTAGTGGTAATATATAATTATCAGAGTAAAGCCAATCTAACACCAAATAAGGAAGGGTACGTTGAGCACTAAAAGGGAAATTGGCTAATGGCCCACAAGGGCAACTTGCCTAGTACTTACCTATGAACCTATAATGGTTATTTATTTATTTTACGTTTGTTTACTAGGAAAGTCCGACTGGACACAGGTCCTTTTTCAGCAGAGGCCCGGGGTGAAAAGCTCCACATTTACAACAGAACAATTGTACAAAATTTCAGAACATTATACCAGTGAAGAAATACATATAGCAATAATATTATATTATGAACAAGCCTTAATGATATATTTAACCAGTGGCAGATTATAATAGGGGTAAAATGGGTGGTCTCCCACAGCCCACAGCTCCAGGGGGCCATGTCCAGCTAGCAGTCTTCCTATTATTGCCTACAGTGTGAGCTGAATATAGAAACCTTTCTCACATGCTTAGGATTGCTGCCAAATTAAAATGCAAATATTTCCCTTATGGAAGAAATTAGAGCCGCACAATCACAAGAGCTAAGTTCTATGATTATGCATCTTTAACTGCAGTTAATAAAAATATATATATATATATACTTGCCACTGGAAAATGAAGAGAAAAATGCAATTTGTGACTTTTTTAAAAGTATCTTGTTAAACCTCCAGCATCATTGTGACTACTTAATAACCATAGCTACAGTCTGCAAACATAGACATTGAGAGGAATGCTCAGTCTATGTATGTGTGTACATTTTCAGAAAGGTAGAGCTACTGTTGTGGGCTTGCTTTACATTATAATGTGCTGTAGATTGTTTCAGAATAACAACAGACTGCTTCACTGATGGTGTCAAGGTGCAATCTTAATAGTTTTAAGTTTGCACCTTGGGACCTTCAGCAGAACATTATTTTGGCGTGTTAAATGGCTAAGTAAGAAATGTACCTATTACCTTCTCTTTGACCATCAATGGATCACTCGTTTGTTTTGCTGAGTCTGAGTGTGCAGCATTCCAAAGCAGATTATCACTACTTTTAGTTGCATACCAAATAACTGCAAGTTGCAAATTGTAGTTGTTTATTTCATGTTCATTGCTCACAGATGAGTAAAGGGATTCTCTATTTTGCAGATTGCTCCTCTTCCTGGACTATGTGCATTATTTATATATTATGCAGAAGCGGCCTCACATCCTTGAGCCAAGTCCTGTGGCAGTTGTATAAGCCCACTTGCAGTTCCTGGCTTGAGGAATGAGTGAGTGGTTGTTCTGAGTTGCAGATAAGAAAGAATAAAACAGAGTGGAACAAACATAATTTTTTTTAGACTGGAAAAAGCAACTTGTATACGAATAAAGACAATCTTTCAAATGTAAGAAAAGCATTGTTTTCAATATAACTGCCTTGATGCCAACTGTGACAATATTTGAGATTAATTTATTTCAGGTGCCTCAGTATCATGCCACTAAACTGTTCCTAACTTCCTAGGATTTCCCTGATTTTGCCTCATATTTTTGTCCTGTCTCTTGAAAAAATTTTGACTTTCTGGTAAATCACTGAAGATTATAATTCGTTAATAATGCCAATAATGACAGTTATTAATGTTTCCCCAATGGTTATTTTTCAGAAATTGCATGTTGATGCAAAACCTATTTTTAAGTGAAGTGAAGTGAAGTAATAGTTAAAAATCTCCTCTCCTCCACCATTACTTTTGGTTTTGTCCAGACTTCTTGAGCAAAGAAAATAAAAAGTAAGCATGGTCTGAAGTACAGTGCTTAAGAAATAAAATTTGACATATGAGAACAATGAAATATCTCAAAATGAAATCAAAGTCAGCTTTGTGTGGATTTAAGTTTAAATTATGCTGAAAGTATTAAAGAAAGTAGAAATGGTGGCCCAGATTCATGAACGCCTACAGTAAGTGTACATTAAGTATACATGGTCTATATTCAACATCCCTACCACATTTTATGTGCTGTCTATTCACGTAGAAAGATTATACTAAGTGTACACCTAGTCTACACTTTGTGTTAACCTTTATGAATCCCCCTCAATATTTAAGGCTGCAAGAAAATCAGTACAAAAACTAAAATTAGGTGGAAGAAGGTGGGAGTTATGCTTGTGCTGTCTATTCATTTAGAACGGTGTACAGTTAGTGTAGGCATTCATGAATCCAGCCATTTTAAAGGACATCAGTCTATTTTTTGCTTAAAGATTTTAAAAGCTATCCGTCATTTATTTTGCCTTATGGTTGCTGTAAGAAATTAAAGAAAAGTAAGTGATACATCTTTCTGTAGTGTGAATTACACTGGGTTTTCTGGTAAATGCATATCAATGAAGTGAACTTCACCAGAGCATAGGGAATGCTGGATTTACTTTTAATAGCATCTCCTCCAGAGTAAACAATCCTTTTATGAGTATTCCTGTCATGCTATACTCTTCAAGAATTGTTATTATCCAGTTTATTTACTAGATATGAACATCAAGTAAACTGTACAGCCATATTTAAGCTCAGTGATAGTGGTGTGTGGTAGCATATTAACATTGAAACTGTGCATTAAGCATGTACACATTAGAGATGCTGGTGACATGCATATGACTGACAGGCATACCTCTCAACTGTTTAGATTTTTGCAGAATGTCCAGATTTGTGCCTCACATTTTTGGTCTGGCCATTGTAAAACTTGTGTTTTTCAGGCAAATTGTTGAGAACAGCAGTCACTAGATAATGATAGACATTTGAGTTTAAAACTTCATATCCATCAGAAAGTACATGCTAATGTAAAGCTTATTATCCTAGCAATTTTCTAAGATGATAACAGCAATGTTTAAAATCTGTCCCTGATTCTGAACCTTTTGCCTACCCATTATTTTTGGCTTTATCCAAAATTCTTGAGCTAAGAGATTGAGAGGTATGCCAGGCTGTATCAGATATCTGTGTATAGTTATAGCTCACAAGTGACCAGGATACCAGGTGTGATTAATCAGAGGATTTACTGATTCTGATTAAATTGTTTCTAGAACTAATGACAAATATATTGGTGACTGGTTTGAGTGACTGAATATTATGAAAGTTCTAACAATGTGAATCATGGACTTTTGAGGGGTATTTTATTTGTTTATATATTTTCCTTAGTGGGTCATCCTTTGTATTACAAGTATTTTGTTAGTGCAGTATTTGAATTGTGCTTAAAGGATATTTAGAGAGATCTAAGATTGCTTATAAACTACTAAAGAAAAAGTACCATTTAAGGAGTATTTTATTTCCTTATAGACTACAGTCTTCTAATGCTCTAACAGTGTTTCTAAGCTGGCTGCTGAATGAAAAATTGGACTAAGTAAGTCAGAGAGTTTCCAAGCGTGCAACCCTTTGAATATTTTTTTTAATCTGGTTGTTTGTTGTTAACTAGGTAAACCCACTAAGTATGAGTGCCTCTTTTTAGTGGCTACCTGAGAACACTGCCTCATTAAGTGATTTATTCCAAGTCATACAGGCAGAATTAGATTCAGCTGCAGGCTGGCTGTGGATGAAAACAGCATGTTTCTGCCACTACATGTTCATAAAAAGACTGAAATTTTAGTTTTGCAGCCTGTCCCTGACATTGCCTCATTTTGATCTGTGTCTTTTAACATTTTTGGTTTTCTGGCAAATCATTGAGGATTGTAGCAACCAAATTTGAGAGGGAGGTACTAATAGTGGATGAAAGAAACTCTCACCCTCCTGTAATGTTATTATTTTAAAATATGGCATCACAGGTCTTGTTTGAATTGATATGAAATACATTAGAATATTAATTTTCTGCTGTCTATGTGAAAGAAAGTTGAAACTGTCCCTGATATCACATATTGTTCTTCATTCTGGCTAATAGATTTGGGCTGTGCTTCATACAATT